>NW_017309796.1:44923-45534 GCF_000935625.1 Nanorana parkeri | reverse complement strand
TATAGTCTTCATCTATAGCCCGTATAGTCTTCATCTATAGTCCGTATTCACTTCATCTATAGTCCATATACACTTCATCTATAGTCCGTATACACTTCATCTATAGTCCATATACACTTCATCTATAGTCCGTATACACTTCATCTATAGTCCATATACACTTCATTTATAGTCCATATACACTTCATCTATAGTCCATATAGTCTTCATCCATAGTCCATATACACTTCCTCTATACCCGATATATTTACAAAGCATCAAAATAAAAATGCCAAAACAGTGCAAACACCCCCAAAATGACCCCTTTCTGGAAAGTAGACACCCCCCACCATGATCTCACTCTTGCCACGATTTGATGGAAGTAAAGAATTGGGATTGGGATGAGCTGGACAAGCCACCGCTCAGGCCGAGACGTACGCAGCAGGTCGGTGACCTATGAACTTTTTACACAACATGATACAATGTTTCAGCAGTGATAAATGAATCCAAGCAGCCTGATTGGTCCCCGACATCACCTGACCCTTCCTGGTCTCATGCTTTCTGCTTTATGAGGATCCCCTAAGAGGGGTGATCAGGCAGAAAAGGGGTCAGAGGGACAGAGTCCCAAAAGT
>NW_017309796.1:43938-44174 GCF_000935625.1 Nanorana parkeri | reverse complement strand
TGCATGCTGTACATGTTTCAACAAACTTTAATGAACAGACAAAAGTGACAAGTCTTATGAAACCAATCGAGGAATCGACCACTATATGGCAGCCTTTGTCTAATGTCTAATGCATGCTTCCCAACATGGATCCCGGGACACTGCTGACCCACCCTCACGATCTACACCCACATTACGGGTTGGTCCCTCCTGATCCCTGCCTCTGAATATGCAGGGACTGCCCATCACATCCACTT
>NW_017309796.1:42684-43458 GCF_000935625.1 Nanorana parkeri | reverse complement strand
AAAGGTTGCCCCCCCCCACCCCAAAAAACCCAACCTCTAAATATGCATGGACTGCCCATCACATCCACTTTACAGCATGGTCCCTCCCAGACCCTGCCCCTATATATACAGGGACTGGCCATTATGTTCAGGATGGTCCCTCCCAAACCCTGGCTCTAAATATGCATGGGCTGCCCTTCACTTCCACTTTACAGGATGTTCCCTCCCAGCGGACCCCGCCCCTGAATATACAGGGACTGGCCATTATGTTCACACTATAGGTTGGTATGTCCCGGACCCCGCCTTTAAATATGCAGGGACTGCCCATCATGTTCACTTTACGGGTTGGTCCCACCCAGACTCTGCCTCTGAATATGCAGGGACTGCCCATCACATCCACTATACAGGTTGGTCCCTCCCAGACCCCGCCCCTCAATATACAGGGACTGCCCTGCCAGACCCCACCTCTAAATATGCACTGACTGGCCATCATGTCCATTTTACGAGTTGGTCCCCCCCCCGGATTCCACCTCTAAATATGTGGGGACTGCCCATCATGTTTACTTTACAGGTTGGTCCCACCCATACCCCACCTCTCGGTATGAGGGACCACCCACTTACAGGAGGGCATATGTGATGGTCTGTAATTGAGGATTTTGGTCAAATGCTGCTGTGTGTTGGAATTTCCCCCTTGTGACCGGCGCCGGATGATCAGATCGATATCCTGCGCCCCCCTCCCCCAATATCTCTGCGCCGGGAAGTGTCGGATAAACGAATAACTTGACACTCCCGGCA
>NW_017309796.1:22896-24099 GCF_000935625.1 Nanorana parkeri | reverse complement strand
TAGGTCACAATATAATGGTGAATGTCCTTCTTCATCTCATCCGGTAGATGAAGGGGAGGCTTCCTCTCAGAAGAATTTATATATATAGATTTCGGACATGTGCTATACGTTACCGCCGCACTCCAGCGTGCACCACGCCGCCACGTCTGCATTTAACCTACACATTCTCCTCCTGTATGTCGCGGTCCTGGATGGATCTCTCCTGGTGGACACACAACAGGCCGTATTTCAGGCCAGGAGGCAGGCGATGACATGGGACAATTTCGTGCCCGGGTCTGCATCTAAGCGGGACATAGTGTTATAATTACACGCTCGGCGGTATCATGTCCCCCCCATTAAGGGACAAGCTCCGCAAGGCTTTTTATGGACCGCGGTAAACTCCCTCTGGGGGCCGAGGAAACAGCTGGGGTCATCGCAGTGGTTGTAGATGATGTATGATGACCACATGGCCCCATTATCATCTCACAATACATGTATGAGTGTCAGCTCTTCACGCCAGTAACTGCCAGGCACAGGTGCAGAGATCTGTGTGCGGCCAGGACTCCTCCTCCCTTTATCACAGCTGAACATGGGACATGGAAGGCCAATTCCTCAATTCGATTCAAATATTTGCTCCCTAAAGTGGGATGGTCCACCATTCTAGAAGGTGGGAGACTGAAGAAGGAAGTGTCCTCTGTGTGGCTTTTGGAAATAATATAACAGTCACCAGACCAATCATTTCAACGTGTCTACTTAACGCATTTTACATGCACCCCTTTGTGTAGACACCCAAAAGCCCTGAGACTTCTGCTGGGAGCTGCCATCTTGGATGTGGCGTTGGAAGCCCCAACAGACTCAGAGCTGTCACTCGAGAGAGGAGAGGGGCAGAGCAGCTAGGGCAGCACAGGAAGTAATGCCCCACCGCTTGTTATGGTGGTAAGTAAAGTGAATCTATGTCACATGGGTAATTGGCCTCCATACCTTGTGGACATACGATTGTGGATCAGGCCCCCACCCCTTTGCATTGGTGGTCCATGGATCAGGCCCCTACCCCTACCATTGGTGGTCCATGGATCAGGCCCCTACCCCTTTCCATTGGTGGTCCATGGATCTGGCCCCCACCCCTTTCCATTGGTCATTCAAGGATCAGGAACCCACCCCTTTCCATTGGTAGTCCATAGATCAGGCCCCCCACCCCTTTCCATTGGTAGTCCATGGATCAGG
>NW_017309796.1:20345-22849 GCF_000935625.1 Nanorana parkeri | reverse complement strand
CCCCCCCCCCCTTCCATTTGTGGTCCATGGATCAGGCCCCCCCCCCCTTTCCATTGGCCATCCATGGATCAGGCCCCCACCCCTTTCCATTGGCCATCCATGGATCAGGCCCCCACCCCTTTCCATTGGTAGTCCATGGATTAGGCACCCTCCCCTTCCATTGGTGGTCCATGGATCAGGCCCCCACCCCCTTCCATTGGTGGTCCTTGGTTTAGGCCCCACCCCTTTCCATTGTTGGCCCATGGATCAGGTCCCCACCCCTTCCATTGGTGATCAATGGATCAGCTCCCATGCCTCCCCTTGCTGCTCAAAGGGGTGTGTTGTGGGACTAGCCTAAATCGACAACTGGGCGCGTCCAATGCAAATCACACTCAGCCATAGCTATGAGGACGGGGCGGGGAAGATGCGTGTCTGCCGAGTGCCGAGTGAGTGGGGTCTTGCTGTGTTCTACATGTTGATTGACAAGCTAGGACTTAGTAAAGAACACTAAACACAACTCCAGTCACAGCTCCCAACACATCACGGCACCCCGCTGTAGCCCCGATCATGCATGATGCAAAGGGTGAAAATGCATTGATTTGTATAGCGGGTAATGTGCGTTGTGACCCTGTTAGAGGAAGTAGACCTGTAAACCGTCATTTGCTGGGCCCTTGGTGCATTACTGACACTGCCTGCCATGTTTAACAAAATGAACGTTGTCATGTTTAACACCAAGCAGACCTTTATCACAATTTATATCCCAGCTTTTGACTGTAGTTCCCCTTTAAGCCCCGAGCCTGCGTCGTGCCCCCTTTTGTTGGAGGTTCCCAGGCTCATGGCTGTGCTCAGCCATGTGTGGGTCACAGGGGATGTGGCCTCTAGCCCGTGGGCACGGCTCACATACCGGTACAATTCACACCTCCCGGCTCCCAGCGTGCGCATATCCTGCCCATAAAACGCACCGGCCACTGGCGCTAATAACCAGGCGATACAGAGGGAGCCAAGAGAGGTCTGGCCCCTTGTGCAGAGCTGCTGATTAAGTGAAACTTCCTGATCTGTAAATCAGTATTTGCAGCCGGGCCTCGTCTCTAAAAGGCTGCCTGTGATGGGGACGCCGTGGGTTCCCCAGCACTCTGCCCTGTGAGCCAGCGAAGGGGACTTTGTTCAGTGAGACCCCCGGATTAATTGTCATGAGTTACATCATTAACCCTTCATTGTCCTCTGGATAAGATTGAGTGTAGTATCTGTTCTCCTATGTGGCCAGGATAGGAAATGCGTCGCTATTCCTGCCACATGGGGCGATTGCTGGCTGTGCGGTACTCTATCTGGTACGATGGAGGTCCTAATGGTTTTCCCCTGGTGGGTTAAGGAAACTGCATTCCTCCAAGACGACGGAAGAACTTCTCCCAGTGGAAAGAATTCTGAGGGACCCGGGGCCTCCTGATTTTACCGGGTCTGCCTTGGTCCAGCCGAGGACTAGAAAGGCAGAAAGACCAATGCTCCCTTGAGAAGGTCTTCTGGCCAGCTTGGAGCAATTTTTTGCATGCTGCCCGCAAGGTCTTGGCACTTGGTACCCCACAGATGACACTGGCAGGTTTTTGAGGGCCTGTTTTGAAGTTGGAGGGGGTGATCTGTGTCTGGTGTGAGAAGGGGGTGCAGTGTTGGAATTGGTGTGAGAAGGGGGTGCAGTGTTGGAATAGGTGTGAGAAGGGGGTGCAGTGTTGGAATCGGCGTGAGAAGGGGGTGCAGTGTTGGAATAGGTGTGAGAAGGGGGTGCAGTGTTGGAATCGGCATGAGAAGGGGGTTCAGTGTTGGAATAGGTGTGAGAAGGGGGTGCAGGTGATGGCGTCTCGCCGGTTGGGGGACACATTACGCCGTCCAGTGGGGGTTCATCTTTCGGCAGCGCAGCAGACGGCAGTAAAACCCGTCAGGGAGACCCCCGGTGCACACGTGGCGAGGATATGTTCCGTGCGTTTGATCCGGACAGGTTTACAGCGCGGGGGCGCAGCGGGGACGAGGTGCTGATGTCCTGGACGGGTGATGAAGAGTCTGGGGGGGGGGAAATTGTAAAAGGTCTCGGAGTGCCGCCTGGCATTCCAGAGACCGCGCGCTGGATGATATCATTGTCAGGCCGGCGGGCGTAAAGTCGCAGATATCATTTCACGTCCCGCCGGACACAGGTGGCAGGCGACTGAATGATCCGTATCTGAGCACAGACAGTTTCCAGTACGGCGGCAAGCCGAGAATAAAGGGGACCTGTCATTGTGGGAGGATCTACAGCCAAAGCCACTTCCATGCAAATTATATATATTTCGGCCTGTCAGAATTCGGAGTTCTGGCTCTTTGTCTTCTCCCCGCTGGGTAAATATGAGAGATATTTCTTTTCATGTGTCCGAGCTGAAGAATGACTGGATGCCAGCTGCTGGGACCCCGTGAGGAAGAGAGGAAGCACGTCTTGTCGGCTGGAAGTGGCCAGAAAAACGGGAAGCCCATGTACAGCGCTGTGTCAGGTGACCTTCGGCCCA
>NW_017309796.1:18852-19172 GCF_000935625.1 Nanorana parkeri | reverse complement strand
GCCGTGACAGTGACTTACAATCAGCGCCGGATTCCCGGCAAGGCCACCGAGGCCCGGCCTCGCGGGGCGGCTCTGAGCAGAGGGGCGGCACAGGTTTGAAGTCACCCGACGCCCGGTACATGGAGTTCCGGGCGCAGGGCGGTAATTTATTTTCTACATTTAGCTCTGCACAAGCCGGACTAAACGTAGAATAGGAGAAATCACTTGTAATTAGACTGCCGGTCCGTCCTCCCCCCTCCCGCCCCCCTCCCTCTCCTGCACCTACCTCTCTCCATGCTGCGTCCTCCCGGCTCCGTCCTCACCGCCGCCGTCTTCAGGAT
>NW_017309796.1:11240-18839 GCF_000935625.1 Nanorana parkeri | reverse complement strand
TGTCTAATAGTGACACCACAGGAAGTGAGGAGAAATCTTCCAATGGGGACACCTGTTCTGCTGACAACTATGTAAGAGGGGCCTTGCCTCACTAGGTAGAGATATCCACTCACTTCCCTTTGTGTCTCTGGGACAGGAAGCAAGAGGTAATTCTCCTCAATGGGCCAATGGGATTATAATAATGATTCCTACTGGGAACACCAGGAGAGGGGCCCCCCCCCTCCCCACCCCCTGGGAGCTCCTTTGATGAGGAGACTCACCCCTACTGCAGCCTCTCCCCTTGTGACTGGCTGCAAAGTTACAATGCTGCAGACTGATCACTGGGGGAGGGGAGACTGAGGAAATGCTTCCTCCTGCCTGCAGCTAACTGATCACTGGGGGGAGGGGAGACTGAAGAAATGCTTCCTCCTGCCTGCAGGATACCGATCACTGGGGGAGGAGAGACTGAGGAAATGCTCCCTCCTGCCTGCAGCACACCGATCACTGGGGGAGGGGAGACTGAGGAAATGCTCCCTCCTGCCTGCAGCACACCGATCACGGGGGGAGGGGAGACTGAGGAAATGCTTCCTCCTGCCTGCAGAAGACTGATCACTAAGGGAGGGGAGACTGAGGAAATGCTTCCTCCTGACTGCAGCACACCGATCACTGGGGGAGGGGAGACTGAGGACACACTTCCTCCTGCCTGCAGCAGACTGATGACATCATCTCAGCCTGGGCACAGTCACTGAGTGGACACATCCGGAGATCATCGATGGAGACTTTTGCTTCCGATATGATCTGATCTCTCTCCGGTCTCCGGGTCCCCGATAACCCTTCTCAGTCCTGGGAAAGGTGAACGCGCTCCTCCAGGGTGTCCGGCCCCTGCACTTGTAGCGCGCGTGGGGCCGCCGGCCTCCCTTATCACCTGTCGCCTGTGCTCCGGGCCCCCGAAACGCAGCCTCCTCCTCCTCTTCCATTAGCCTAAGTCACGCCAGATGTGCCGGGCGCGGGGGAATTGCTATCATTGGTGGGGGTGTTTGCCGGGCCACAGCTGTGCCAGGTCCCAGGTGGCCAAGGCCCTCTATGCCACAAGACAAGGAGAGTGCTATCCCCGTTGCCGAATTGGAGAAGCTCGGAGAGTGCGGGGACTGTTGACTGATAGTCCTCCCGGGCCTGAACTACCACTGCGCCTGTCCCTTCAGGAGGTGCTCCCCCAGACCATCCGGCCTTCACATCCAAGAGACCCCGTGAGGTCCTACATCCACATGTGTGTCCCTTCACCATGTGTGTCCCTTCACCATGTGGTCCCCTCACCATGTATCGACCTTCACCATGTGGTCCCCTCACCATGTGTGTCCCCTCACCATGTGGTCCCCTCACCATGTGGTCCCCTCAGAGATTATTTTTGTATTTCTCGGCCATTAACATTGAAACTTTTTTTTTCATATTTTTTTTATTTTGTTGTTTTTTGGGGGTCACATGACACAGAGCACCTAACCCGCCCCCTGCAAGGGGCACAAATACATCAGATATACTCGTCCGGATCCTCCGTCAGTGCTCCTCCCCTCCGCGCTGCATGGAAAGGACAATTCCCGGAGTTCTTTCATTATACTTTGTATCCATAAAACTCATTTTTTTATCTGCCGACGTTGTTTATTTTTTAAAATATTTTCTGATCTATAAATTGCCGAAAAACAAAAATCACCCGAAATCCTTCTATTCAAAAAACGTGTTACTTTGTTTTCTTCACGTAGTAACTTTGTGATGACCTTGGCTCCGCCCCCTACAGCCGCATCATCCATTCACAGATCCATTGACAAGACCTGTCTCCCCTCCCCCCAGTGATCAGTCGGCTGCAGGCAGAAGGAAGCATCTCCTCAGTCTCCCCTCCCCCAGTGATCAGACTGCTGCAGGCAGGAGGAAGCATTTCCTCAGTCTCCCCTCCCCCAGTGATCACTCTGCTGCAGGAAGGAGGAAGCATTTCCTCATTCTCCCCTCCCCCGGTGCTCAGTCTGCTGGAGGAAGCACTTCCTCAGTCTCCCCTTCCCCCGTTGATCAGTCTGCTGCAGGCAGGAGGAAGCATTTCCTCATTCTCCCCTCCCCCGGTGCTCAGTCTGCTGCAGGAAGGAGGAAGCATTTCCTCATTCTCTCCTCCCCCGGTGCTCAGTCTGCTGGAGGAAGCATTTCCACAGTCTCCCCTCCCCCCAGTGGTCAGACTGCTGCAGGCAGGAAGAAGCATTTCCTCAGTCCCCCCTCCCCCAGTCATCACTCTGCTGCAGGAAGGAGGAAGCATTTCCTCAGTCTCCCCTCCCCCGGTGCTCAGTCTGCTGGAGGAAGCATTTCCACAGTCCCCCCTCCCCCAGTGATCAGACTGCTGCAGGCAGGAGGAAGCATTTCCTCAGTCTACCCTAGCAAATCACAAGGTGAGAGGTTGCAGCAGGGGATGATCTGTGTCCGACATTTGTGAACACATCCAAGATCTGCACTGGCATCGGGACTTGAGTTATCTCTGAGCTGGAATATGAATCCAGGAAGTAGACGGTGACCCCGCATGATGGCTTCTGGAGAAGCAGATGAAGGCATTGTCAGGGGGAGTCCGGTGATCTCTGTGAGAGGTAGGGAGTCAGTGTAGCCTGGATGCATGGACTTCACATGCACAGGCATTTCTAATAATGACAGGTCCTCTTTAACACTTGTCTGCTGCCAGTCCATGGTGTCCGGGTACTCAGGGGTTAAAGGGCCCTCGGAGCGGTGACACAGTCCAGGCGTTGGGCTCCTCCCGCAGACGGGGCGACGCTGACCTCCTTCCCTGTGGTCAACCTCAACCAGTCACCATAGAGGCGCTGTGGCGCGGCCAGGGCGCCCGGGAGCCCTCGTGTCTGGGCGCGGGGATCTCGCACTCTCTCAGGTTTCAGCTCCGGCTCGATGGCGCATTTTATATTTTACGGCAGCCGGTGATAACTGCTCCGCGTCTTTGTTGGCGGAGCGTCTGCCGGGGGGGCGGCATCTGTTTCCCATCCCCAATAAAGGTTACGGCTCCCGCGCAGGTGCGCGCCCCCCGGCGTCTCTTTATATTTTACAAGGGGCCGAACCTCAGTCGCCTTTGTGGGGCGTTGGCCATCGATGGCGGCGGCGGCGGGGGGCTTATGCCCGGTGTTGTCACCGTAGTTTAACCCCGAAGTTCCCGCAGGAGCCCCGGAGACAACCGCTGTAAGCCAATGAGAGTGGCGGGCCGGAAGAGACGAGGGCGGGTGCGGCCGTGCGTCCTCTGACACCCAAAATTACCGGCCCGGAATATCACCGGGAGCTTCGATATTGAACTGCGACACATCCCGGGACATAGAACTATTCAAATGATACATTTGCCACATTGTTACCAATTGAAATCTCACCATTGTGGGAGGGGCCGAGACACAAACTACTGGGGGGATCTCCCCATTGTGGGAGGGGCAGAGACACAAACTACTGGGGGGATCTCACCATTGTGGGAGGGGCAGAGACACAAACTACTGGGAGGGAAATCTCACCATTGTGGGAGGGGCAGAGACACAAACTACTGGAGGGAAATCTCACCATTGTGGGAGGGGCAGAGACACAAACTACTGGAGGGAAATCTCACCATTGTGGGAGGGGCAGAGACACAAACTACTACAACATATTATTCAGTTAGTGATTTTGCCCACCAATGTCCAAAACGTAATTATTTCTTTTGGGGTGGATGTGTCCTTTAATTTACGTCTGCCTGCAGCCTCATCGGAGAGCATCTACAAGGAGTTAACGTTGGAAGTGCCGTTGCCACGTTACATTTCAGGGTCCGCAAGGCCGTTCCAACATTCTGAGTTCTTTGTCCCGGGCCGGATTAATTAATGACACATTGTTCTAATCCTTTAGATCCTGAAACAATCAGGAAAATTGCTAATAGATGTTAAATATGGAAGCGGCGGTCGCTCAAGAATGCTTCAAGGCGGATTATGCGCGCCGCGCCGATCTCCGACCGTGACAGCTGCCTGGTGCTAATGATGGTATCGCTTCCAGGCGTTTCCCCCCCCCCCTCCCCCGGCTTCAAGAGAGAAGCGTTCGCCGGGGTTTGTGGGGTCCGCCATCTTACGGCCTTCTTGGCACCTCCAAAACGAGATAATTTTTCTCCGGCCCCACGCGTGCGCGTAATCATCGTGTCACTCCTGATTGCGGCCGGCGAGGCGCCTGAGGCGGCGAGATTGCATCGGACGGATTTTCGAATCGGATCATTTGGCTGCCGGTGCCACCTGGAGAGCATTATGGAGGGGAACACGTCCGGGTAAAACGATCTGACAAATTATCGCCGACTTCTACTGAATCATCTGTAGCGGGATTAATGGAGAATTCCGTCCTTTATTGGTAACAGACAAATGTGGCAACAATGTCTCTTCATGCTGTGTATTGTTACACTGGATCTACAGCCAAAAAGTTTACTTGTGTAGAATTTGGAGTGTTTTTTCTTTTTTTTTTTCTGCTTTCCATTGGGGGGAGGGGTTTATCTTTAAAGGAGAACTACGGGGTCAGGGCTTTTCCCTCATAGTTCTCCTAAAGGTGGCCATACACTTTACAACCATCGCAAGACCGTAGTCTTGCGATGGTTGTAAAGTACTTAAAAAAACGTACGATCTGCCCATCTTGGACAGGCAGATCGTACTCTCGATCATGGTAAGCCCGCCCCCTTGAGGGGCGGGCTTACGATGACTGTAATGAGGGGCGGGCTTACGATGACTGCAAATGGGCAGTTGTCGAACCAGCAGGCCACTAACTCGCCGAGAATCGTACGATTCCCGGCGGGTTTTCTAGCATGCTGGTTCGACGGAAGACGTGCGACCGTACAGTAGAAACGGTCACACACCTTCCATACACTTTGCAATTATCGTACGATCGCGGGATTTCCTGCGATTCTCTACGATAATCATGCAGTGTATGGGCACCTTAAGTCTGGACACTGTGCTGGCCATTTCATGATTTGATGCCTACCATTCTTTTCTTCTAAGATAGTTCTGACACGGCCTGGAGGTATTGGGGGGGGGGGGCTAGGGGGGGATCTTGTTAAATTCTGGCCGTTTTACGGGGCAAACCAAAAAGCTACGGAAAGCTGGGCACTGGCATGTAAATGCGCCAATGCAAAATATTTTTAAAGTACAACATTCAGTGTGGAGAAGGTCTAGGCCCAAACGTACTAGAGACAAAAAGCCCAAGCTGAGGTCAGGGGCGTCCCGAGGCTGGGTGACACCCGGAGCGGTGTCCGAGTGTCAACCCGCCGAGACGTCACCGCTCATGCGCGTGACGTCACCACGCATGTGCGTGATGACGTCATCGCGCACGCGCGGCTGTATTCTGATACCTGCCGGCGGCCATCTTGGTGATGGACACTGGCAGATTGAGGAGGAGACAGCCACCGAGCGCCCGACTTTTCAGAGGGGGGTGACACCAAAATGACCTACAGTCACCCCCTCCAATGGTGTCACCCGTGTGCGGGCCGCACCCCCTGCGCCCCCCTTGTGACGCCACTGGCTGAGGTTTACCTTCAAGGATTTGGATACTGCCGAGGATACAGCAGTCTAAGGGCCCATTCACACCACATCCAGACCGGACCAGACTGTTTCCGGACCCAAAATGCATCCTAATGTATCCTTATGCTATTTCTGGCCTCTGTTCTCACCAGCGCAGACCGTTCCAGACCAGAAAAACACTGCTTGTCCTATTTTGTCTGGTCTGGAATGCACTGGAACGCATCAAAGCCGCACTGGAACGCACCTGTAAGACCATTTTAAGCTAAAAAAAAAAAAAAACAGAATTTTTTTTAACATTCCAATCGCGTCGAAATCGCGGGGAAAAAAATGCACTATGTTCCAGATCTGGTCCGGAATATGGTGTGATCCCAGCCTAAAGCTGCCCAGCATTGGGGAGTGCTGTACAGTTTTACACTGGGGAGATGTACCAATGCAAAACAATTTTGAAGGGACAAAATTCAGGGTGGAGAAGGTCAAGGCTAGGCCCAAATGTACCAGAGACAAAAAGCCCAGGCCGAGGTTTACCTTCAAGGGTTCAGATACTGCAGAGGATAGAGCAGTGTAAAGCTGCCCAGCAGTAGAATGAATGGCCAAAGTGTACCAGAGACAAAGGGGGTTATTCACAAAGCTGCCGGAGACAGCCGAGTGATTAACGCAGCCGAAGTGAAGTGAGCCTTCGGGTTAGCGTTCGGCTATTCACTTCTGCTCAGTGCGGCTGGTTTCAGCCGTACATCGGCTGCGCTTCGGTCAGCCGAACTTGCTCAGCATCTGGATCGGCTGAGCCCAAGCTCCGGCAGCTCACTCGCTACCCTTTGCCCCTATTCACATAGGGGCATTCGGCTCGGCTATTCTGCTCGGAGCAGAATAGCAATTTAATGAAAAGAGTAAAAAAAATAAAGTAGAAAAAAATATTTTTAAAAATGTAAATAAATGTTAAATGTAAAAAAAAAGAAAGATTAAAAAAAGAACCAAAAACAATTGGGCGGTGGATCCGCTCTGGCTGCGGCGTCTCAGTATATAGAGAGCTGTAGGTCGCGGTATACTGAGCTTTGGGTGAGGGGAGGACGCTAGTTTGTGTCCTCCCGTTACCCTAAGCGGAACTATGGGGAAAAGCCCTGGCCTCATAGTTCTCCTTTAAGCCTGCAGGCTATAGCTTAAAGGTGCATTACTGTTTAAAAACTTCTCCCGGCAGAATCTGCACATAAATATACCGGGACCGTGATTCTAGAACCCGCAGGATTCACCTGGAACCAATGGCAGCGGGGAACCTAAACAGGAAACGAAAGGTATTATGGGCATGTATAAAAAGCCTCCCCGGTGTAGACACCCAAAAGCCCCAAGACTGCTGCTGGGTCCCGCCATCTTGGATGCGATGTCAGCAGCCCCAGAGCTGTCACTCAAGTGAGACTCCATAGCAACGCTAAGCAACCTTGGCCCTCCAGCTGAGGCGAGACTACAAATACCGTCCTGCCTCCGCGGGTCATGGCTGCGGCAGTTGGAGTCTTGCAGTGCCTCATGGGGCTTGTAGTCCCACAACAGTTGGAATGCCGAGGTTGCTTACCCCTGTTTCCATAGTATTCCTTTTTTTGCTCCTTCCCTGGCAGCTACATGAAAGGTTATGTTGGGAGGTAAAGGGAGAAGCGGAGGAGCTGGGCCACCACAGACAGCAATTAGACACTTCCAGAAGAGGAGAGGGCCATGACATGCAAGGAGGGAAGGGGGCGGGGCTAGAGAGCTGACTCTTCCCGGAGCAGTCCAATGTGCGAAGCCCAATAGGACCGGTCATGTGGGGCAGAGCTGAAGTACATGACTTCATCCCATTTTTTTTTTATCTTGCATGATGAGGGTAGTTGTTGCTGTATCTTGCAGATTTAAAAATGAACAGTCAGAATGATTTAATGAGGTAAATGCTCCCCGAGATCTTATTACCTGGTGGGTCTGAATTCCTATTTGACGCGGCTTTCCTTTAAAATGTCCGCTTCATGGCCGATTATTTTCCACCGCCGATTACTCAGCAGCGACCTCCATGTTGGTTTAGCCTCCAGCGCTGTGATCTTGCCACACATGGTAAAGATTTGCTATGTTT
>NW_017309796.1:8483-11212 GCF_000935625.1 Nanorana parkeri | reverse complement strand
AAGTCACCCGCGCATAAAAAAACGACAGCCAGAAAATTGGCGTGCGAGGGGGGGGGCGGGAATAAAAAGGAAAAAAGTGGGCTCGTTTACAGGTTACTGCGCATTTTACCACAACGCAGGTTACACTCGTTCTAAGCAGAGTGCGTTTTGGGGCGTGCACCAGTTCTGGGAGTGAAAGTGCGTGTTCAGTGCCGAGAACAAATGGCCTCACGTGGCACCGATGCATTTAGGGCCCATATACACCAATGTGCCGTGCTAACACGCGTGGCATGCGTCACTATGTCATTCTGAGTGTCGTCCAAACTCACTAGGGGTGTTGCTGTGCACTGCGGCGTGCAGGTAATGCGTAATGGCTTGTCTTGTTACAAGAAAAGAAAGGGCGACATCTGATTTTTGGAATGTCGGGGTGCGGTTAGCCCAATGGGGTGTCTCAAGTCAAAGCGTGCTGACATGCACTGCAGAAAGGTCAATAAGCCCTCAATGTGCGTTGCTGCATGTTGATTAAAATCGTGCTTGTTACAGGTGCGTCATTGCAATGTAACATGTGGATGGATTTTCTACAACGAGCGCGGCAGGAACTGTTATCCTTCAGACTCTCTCTCTCTCTCTGTTAGAAATTCTGCATAGGAGCTGTCTGTACAGAACATGAGTGCACTGGGGGAGGAGTCACTGCACTGGAGGAGGAGTCACTGCACTGAAGGAGGAGTCATTGCACTGGAGGGGTAGTAGTCACTGCACTGGAGGGGTAGTAGTCACTGCACTGAAGGGGTAGCAGTCACTGCACTCGAGGGGTAGTAGTCACTGTACTGGAGGGGTAGTAGTCACTGCACTGGAGGGGTAGTAGTCACTGCACTCGAGGGGTAGTAGTCACTGTACTGGAGGGGTAGTAGTCACTGCATTGGAGGGGGCAGTAGTCAATGCACTGTAGGGGTAGTAGTTATTGTACTGGAGGGGTAGTAGTCACTGTACTGGAGGGGTAGTAGTCATTGTACTGGAGGGGTAGTAGTCACTGCATGGAAGGGGTAGTAGTCACAGCACTGAAGGGGTAGTAGTCACTGCACTGAAGGGGTAGTAGTCACTGTACTGGAGGGGTAGTAGTCATTGTACTGGAGGGGTAGTAGTCACTGCATGGAAGGGGTAGTAGTCACAGCACTGAAGGGGTAGTAGTCACTGCACTGAAGGGGTAGTAGTCACTGCACTGGAGGGGTAGTAGTCACTGCACTGAAGGGGTAGCAGTCACTGCACTCGAGGGGTAGTAGTCACTGTACTGGAGGGGTAGTAGTCACTGCACTGAAGGGGTAGTAGTCACTGTACTGGAGGGGTAGTAGTCACTGCACTCGAGGGGTAGTAGTCACTGCACTCGAGGGGTAGTAGTCACTGTACTGGAGGGGTAGTAGTCACTGCATTGGAGGGGGCAGTAGTCAATGCACTGTAGGGGTAGTAGTTATTGTACTGGAGGGGTAGTAGTCACTGTACTGGAGGGGTAGTAGTCACTGCACTGGAGGGGTAGTAGTCACTGCACTGGAGGGGTAGTAGTCTTGGTACTGGAGGGGTAGTAGTCACTGCACTGGAGGGGTAGTAGTTACTGTACTGGAGGCGTAGTAGTCACAGCACTGGATGGGTAGTAGTCATTATACTGGAGGGGTAGTAGTCATTGTACTGGAGGGGTAATAGTCACTGCACAGAAGGGGTAGTAGTCACAGCACTGGATGGGTAGTAGTCATTGTACTGGAGGGGTAGTAGTCATTGTACTGGAGGGGTAATAGTCACTGCACTGGATGGGTAGTAGTCATTGTACTGGAGGGGTAGTAGTCACAGCACTGGAGGGGTAGTAGTCACAGCACTGGAGGGGTAGTAGTCATTGTACTGGAGGGGTAGTAGTCACTGTACTGAAGAGGTAGTAGTCACTGTACTGGAGGGGTAGTAGTTATTGTCCTGGTGGGGTAGTAGTCACTGTACTGAAGAGGTAGTAGTCACTGCACGGAAGGGGTAGTAGTCACAGCACTGGAGGGGTAGTAGTCACAGCACTGGAGGGGTAGTAGTCATTGTACTGGAAGGGTAGTAGTGATTGTACTGGAGGGGTAGTAGTCACAGCACTGGAGGGGTAGTAGTCATTGTACTGGAGGGGTAGTAGTCATTGTACTGGAGGGGTAGTAGTCATTGTACTGGAGGGGTAGTAGTCATTGTACTGGAGGGGTAGTAGTCACTGCTCTAACCCATTCACATATGTGTTACTTTCAGATTAAGCTTTTGAGCTCGGTAGACAAAAACCTTTTGACAACAGGAGATAAGGATACACGGGAAAACATGTGAAGAGCGGCCTATAGCGCCACCTGCTGGCTGCAAAATATGAAATATTCATAAGTAAAATGTACCCGACTATAATAACTATATACAGAACCTCTATGATGCGTCCTGTTTAAAGTGACCGGCACACATTGAGCTGAAATCCAATGAATGAAAGAGGCAGACCAGGAAGAGTCAGGCTGGGGAGGAAAGCGCTGGATGATACCGGATGTCCTCCAGCCAGGAAAGGGGGCGGGCTCTATCTGACTCGCTGCAGCTTCTAATGCCCATTGTGAGAAGCTCGCAGTGTGCAGTGACATCAGAGGAGAGGAGCCGGTACAACTGTGCAAGACTGAAGGGAAGGCCGG
This sequence comes from Nanorana parkeri, assembly GCF_000935625.1. Lineage (NCBI taxonomy): Eukaryota > Metazoa > Chordata > Amphibia > Anura > Dicroglossidae > Nanorana > Nanorana parkeri. The sequence goes on along the minus strand of NW_017309796.1, from coordinate 8,558 downwards.
AGGTCCTCTTTAAGTTCAAGGCGGCCATATTGTCCCCATGGAGACACAATATCCCCCACCGTGCCCTTCATCACC
>NW_017309796.1:4250-8029 GCF_000935625.1 Nanorana parkeri | reverse complement strand
ATGAAAAGTTCATTTTTCGATTAATCGTTAAACGTTTTGATCGATTAAAATTATTTTGATCGCAAATGAAAACACTCGCCTTCTCCGCTGGCTTCCGGGAGTCCCGTCGGCGACTTCCGGGAGTCCCGTTGGGGTAGTAGTCACAGCACTGGAGGGGTAGTAGTCACAGCACTGGAGGGGTAGTAGTCATTGTACTGGAGGGGTAGTAGTCACTGTACTGAAGAGGTAGTAGTCACTGTACTGGAGGGGTAGTAGTTATTGTCCTGGTGGGGTAGTAGTCACTGTACTGAAGAGGTAGTAGTCACTGCACGGAAGGGGTAGTAGTCACAGCACTGGAGGGGTAGTAGTCACAGCACTGGAGGGGTAGTAGTCATTGTACTGGAAGGGTAGTAGTGATTGTACTGGAGGGGTAGTAGTCACAGCACTGGAGGGGTAGTAGTCATTGTACTGGAGGGGTAGTAGTCATTGTACTGGAGGGGTAGTAGTCATTGTACTGGAGGGGTAGTAGCCATTGTACTGGAGGGGTAGTAGTCATTGTACTGGAGGGGTAGTAGTCACTGCTCTAACCCATTCACATATGTGTTACTTTCAGATTAAGCTTTTGAGCTCGGTAGACAAAAACCTTTTGACAACAGGAGATAAGGATACACGGGAAAACATGTGAAGAGCGGCCTATAGCGCCACCTGCTGGCTGCAAAATATGAAATATTCATAAGTAAAATGTACCCGACTATAATAACTATATACAGAACCTCTATGATGCGTCCTGTTTAAAGTGACCGGCACACATTGAGCTGAAATCCAATGAATGAAAGAGGCAGACCAGGAAGAGTCAGGCTGGGGAGGAAAGCGCTGGATGATACCGGATGTCCTCCAGCCAGGAAAGGTCCCCCCCCGTCCCCCGCCCCCCCCCCCCCCCCCACTCCCTCCGCAGCTTGGGCATGAGAACCCGTATGAGAGACATTTATCTGTGTGACCGCAGGGCCTCCACGGGGACGGCCGAGCCTTCCAACCAAAACACAGGCAGAAATGAAGAGCGCGCTGATATTAAGCAGACGCGGCGGGGAAAACCTTCAAGCGCCGAGCGATGAGGATCGGAAACTTCTCGGAGAGCTTTGCTCACCTTGGGGGCCCCCCCGGCGATGTGAGAGCCCGAGATCCAGGCTGATGATTAGATCCCCCATCTCCGCTCTTCTCCAGATTTATTATCAGCAGAGAAGATTCTTCTTCCTTATTATAATAACATTGTTATTCTTTATTGTTCCATTGTGATACATTGTAACGCATTGCGCTGACTGACAATCCACGCCCAATCGCCTTCTTCTTACTGCCTGGATGTGTCATTTCATGATGTCATTACTTGTTAATACCAGGGCTGTGGAAATGAAAGATTCATTTCTCGATTAATCGTTAAACTTTTTGATCGATTAAAATTATTTTGATCGCAAATGAAAACACTCGCCTTCTCCGCTGGCTTCCGGGAGTCCCGTCGGCGACTTCCGGGAGTCCCGTCGGGAGTCCCGTCGGCGACTCCTCCCCCCTTTCCCAAGTGGCTCCGTCGGCTAACGAAGGGAAGGGGGGAGGAGTCCGGTGACGTCGATGTCCGTGACGGCTGACGAAGGGAAGGGGGGGAGGAGTCCGGTGACGTCGATGTCCGTGACGGCTAACGAAGGGAAGGGGGGAGGAGTCCGCTGACGTCGATGTCCGTGGCGGCTAACGAAGGGATGGCGATGTCCGTGACGGCTAACGAAGGGAAGGGGGAGGAGTCTGGTGACGTCGATGTCCGTGACGTCACCGGACTCCTCCCCCTTTGTTAGCCGACGGAGCCACTTGGACCGGTGAGTTTGCCCAAGAAACTTTCTGCACGAGCTCCAGCCGAGGCATTGCCCTATACACATACAGCACAGCGATGAAGTCATAAAGTGAACTAGGATCACACTCATCCAGCACGTTATTAATCTGAGTTTCCCCACTTCAGCGGCGGCCATATTGAGTGGGGCACGTGAGATTAATAACATGCTGGATGAGTGTGATCCTAGTTCACTTTATGACTTCATTGCTGTGCTGTATGTGTATAGGTCATTGCTGTGCTGTATGTGTATAGGTCATTGCTGTGCTGTATGTGTATAGGTCATTGCTGTGCTGTATGTGTGTAGGCCAATGTAGTTGGATCTGTATGTGCGTTATCATTAATCGAACACGAAAATTGTAATCATTACCAGCCCTAGTTATTATTATTATTATTATTATTATTAAGGATTTATAGAGCGCCAACAATCATTTTACCGCTTTACAAACCAGACAGCTGGACTTTTTTTTATACCTTTCATTATTATTATCATTATGCAGGATTTATATCGCGCCAACAGTGTGCGCAGCGCTGTACAATATAAGGAAGACATTACAATCACAATACAATTCAAGACAAGATGGTAAGGAGGGCCCCGCCCCTGAGGGCTTACAATCTAAGGCCCCATTCACACTGTGCGATTCGCAAATCGCGCGTTTGTCGCTCGATTTGCATTTTGCGCGATATCGCGTTCAAGCTTGCATTGAGCAAGCGAGAATCGCTGCAAAATCCGCTCCAAAATGGTTCCTGCTGTAGCGACACACGACCCGCGACAGCAGGACCCTTTGCCCCATTGAGAAGCATTAAAGAGCGATATCGCGCGGTAATTTGCCGCGATATCGCGGGAATTACCGCGCGATAAATCGCTCAATGTGAACGGGGCCTTAAAGGGAGGGGCTAGTGATACATGAGGAGGGAGCTGTGTGGGGATGAGTTGTTGAGCGGTTAGGTTGAGGTGGGATCGGCTTCCCTGAAGAGATGAGTCTTAAGGGATGTGAGTGGGAGTGGGAGATAGATGGACAATTTGGGGTAAAGAGTTCCAGAGGATGGGAGAGACTCTAGAGAAGTCCTGGAGGCGAGCATGGGAGGAGTTGACGAGGGAGCTGGAAAGCAGGAGGTCTTGGGAAGAGCGGAGGGGGTTCCATGTTCTATATTATTTATAATAATCGTTTCATTGTTATTTCCCTCATCATATCTTATAACTTGTTCTGATTATGTTCCTTCATATCACTTTACTACTATATAACTTTATTCTTTTCTCATTTTCATTGATTATCCTTTTTTATTTTATTTATATTATTCATTTATCGATTATTATCACATCATATTTATATTAATATTTTGTATTATCTTTTTGCTCTTTTAGATTGTGTTCACTTTTTTTTACAATGATACCGATACATTACGTTGTGTTTTATGTATTTGTTTGACTTTATTTTATCGTCGTATACCACGATTATCATATATAACACTGCTTACTATAGAGCTGCATGGGGTAGGCAAGCTTGGCGCTCCAGCTGTGGCAAGCCTACAGGTCCCATCATGCCTCTGCTTCTTGGAGTCATGCCTGAAGCTGACAGACTTGCAATGCCTCATGGGAGTTGTAGTTCCCCTGGTATACAGTGTATATATTATGATGCTTTTACATGATAAGACTTTCATGGTTTGTATTAAGACATTTTAAACAGTGTGCAGAGGAATCAAAGACTGAAGGGAAGGACGGAGGTCAGATAGAAGACTGAAGGGAAGGACGGAGGTCAGATAGAAGACTGAAGGGGAGGACGGAGGTCAGATAGAAGACTGAAGGGGAGGACGGAGGTCAGATAGAAGACTGAGGGGAGGATGGTGGTCAGATAGAAGACTGAAGGGAAGGCCGGAGGTCACATAGAAGACTGAAGGGAGGACGGAGGTCAGATAGAAGACTGAAGGG
>NW_017309796.1:0-2789 GCF_000935625.1 Nanorana parkeri | reverse complement strand
AAGACTGAAGGGAAGGACGGAGGTCAGATAGAAGACTGAAGGGGAGGACGGAGGTCAGATAGAAGACTGAAGGGGAGGACGGAGGTCAGATAGAAGACTGAGGGGAGGATGGTGGTCAGATAGAAGACTGAAGGGAAGGCCGGAGGTCACATAGAAGACTGAAGGGAGGACGGAGGTCAGATAGAAGACTGAAGGGGAGGACGGAGGGCAGATAGAAGACTGAAGGGGAGGACGGAGGGCAGATAGAAGACTGAAGGGGAGGACGGAGGGCAGATAGAAGACTGAAGGGGAGGACGGAGGGCAGATAGAAGACTGAAGGGGAGGACGGAGGGCAGATAGAAGACTGAAGGGGAGGACGGAGGGCAGATAGAAGACTGAAGGGGAGGACGGAGGGCAGATAGAAGACTGAAGGGGAGGACGGAGGGCAGATAGAAGACTGAAGGGGAGGACGGAGGGCAGATAGAAGACTGAAGGGGAGGACGGAGGGCAGATAGAAGACTGAAGGGGAGGACGGAGGGCAGATAGAAGACTGAAGGGGAGGACGGAGGGCAGATAGAAGACTGAAGGGGAGGACGGAGGGCAGATAGAAGACTGAAGGGGAGGACGGAGGGCAGATAGAAGACTGAAGGGGAGGACGGAGGGCAGATAGAAGACTGAAGGGGAGGACGGAGGGCAGATAGAAGACTGAAGGGGAGGACGGAGGGCAGATAGAAGACTGAAGGGGAGGACGGAGGGCAGATAGAAGACTGAAGGGGAGGACGGAGGGCAGATAGAAGACTGAAGGGGAGGACGGAGGGCAGATAGAAGACTGAAGGGGAGGACGGAGGGCAGATAGAAGACTGAAGGGGAGGACGGAGGGCAGATAGAAGACTGAAGGGGAGGACGGAGGGCAGATAGAAGACTGAAGGGGAGGACGGAGGGCAGATAGAAGACTGAAGGGGAGGACGGAGGGCAGATAGAAGACTGAAGGGGAGGACGGAGGGCAGATAGAAGACTGAAGGGGAGGACGGAGGGCAGATAGAAGACTGAAGGGGAGGACGGAGGGCAGATAGAAGACTGAAGGGGAGGACGGAGGGCAGATAGAAGACTGAAGGGGAGGACGGAGGGCAGATAGAAGACTGAAGGGGAGGACGGAGGGCAGATAGAAGACTGAAGGGGAGGACGGAGGGCAGATAGAAGACTGAAGGGGAGGACGGAGGGCAGATAGAAGACTGAAGGGGAGGACGGAGGGCAGATAGAAGACTGAAGGGGAGGACGGAGGGCAGATAGAAGACTGAAGGGGAGGACGGAGGGCAGATAGAAGACTGAAGGGGAGGACGGAGGGCAGATAGAAGACTGAAGGGGAGGACGGAGGGCAGATAGAAGACTGAAGGGGAGGACGGAGGGCAGATAGAAGACTGAAGGGGAGGACGGAGGGCAGATAGAAGACTGAAGGGGAGGACGGAGGGCAGATAGAAGACTGAAGGGGAGGACGGAGGGCAGATAGAAGACTGAAGGGGAGGACGGAGGGCAGATAGAAGACTGAAGGGGAGGACGGAGGGCAGATAGAAGACTGAAGGGGAGGACGGAGGGCAGATAGAAGACTGAAGGGGAGGACGGAGGGCAGATAGAAGACTGAAGGGGAGGACGGAGGGCAGATAGAAGACTGAAGGGGAGGACGGAGGGCAGATAGAAGACTGAAGGGGAGGACGGAGGGCAGATAGAAGACTGAAGGGGAGGACGGAGGGCAGATAGAAGACTGAAGGGGAGGACGGAGGGCAGATAGAAGACTGAAGGGGAGGACGGAGGGCAGATAGAAGACTGAAGGGGAGGACGGAGGGCAGATAGAAGACTGAAGGGGAGGACGGAGGGCAGATAGAAGACTGAAGGGGAGGACGGAGGGCAGATAGAAGACTGAAGGGAAGGACGGAGGTCAGATTTAAACATTTTAGAAAGAAGAATGGATATATGGATGTACATGTGTATATATATATATTTATTGTTGTCCCCTTTAAATCCTCTGTCCTCATTTCACTTCAGCCTCCAGGAAAACTAACCAGCATTCAAACTGTTCCCCGAATCCGCAGATGGCGGCGAGAACGCGGCCGCTGAGAGGTGCCTGTGGCTGCCGAGACCAAATTAGCCCAACGCCGGTCCCGGCAGCCTTCTGTGTGTGAATGTCAGCCAGAACCCACGGAAGGGGAGCGATACTGCGGAGAGCCAAGGATTCCGAGGTCTGTGTGCAAGAGAAACGTCCAAAATACACAGAGAACCTCATACCATACAATACAATAATAACTTTTTTTTAAAAAAAATTCTTGTAAAAAAGGTCAAAAAGATTGTTAAAAATGTCAGGACAGTATGTGAACCCCCAAAATTAACCCTCTTTGGAAAGTAGCCACTCCAAGGTGATCTGATTTTTGCTGTAATTTTTTAGAAATGAAGAGCCATGCCGGTATTGAAGGGGTTAAAATACAGAGCTTGGTGCACAAGATACAATATATGTACAGGTCACATACAGGGGGAGGATGGAGATGAAGGGGTTAATATACAGGTCACATGAAGGGGTTAATGTGCAGGTTACATACAGGGGAGAATGGAGATGAAGGGGTTAATGTACAGGTCACATACAGGGGGAGAATGGAGATGAAGGGGTTAATGTGCAGGTTACATACAGGGGGAGAATGGAGATGAAGGGGTTAATGTACAGGTTACATACACTGGGATGATGGAGATGAAGGGGTTAATGTACAGGTCGCATACAGGGGTAGGATGGAGATGAAGGGGTTAATGTACAGGTCACATACAGA
>NW_017309795.1:43902-45591 GCF_000935625.1 Nanorana parkeri | reverse complement strand
TGTAACTATGTAACTATGTACTATGTAACTATGTAACTATGGCACTATGTAACTCTCTATGTAACTATGTAACTATGTAACTATGTACTATGTAACTATGTACTATGTAACTATGTAACTATGTACTATGTAACTATGAACTATGTAACTATGTACTATGTTACTATGTAACTATGTACTATGTAACTATGTAACTATGTACTATGTAACTATGTAACTATGGCACTATGTAACTCTGTAACTATGTAACTATGTACTATGTAACTATGAACTATGTAACTATGTAACTATGTACTATGTAACTATGTAACTATGTACTATGTTACTATGTAACTATGTAACTATGGCACTATGTAACTATGTACTATGTAACTATGAACTATGTACTATGTAACTATGTAACTATGTACTATGTAACTATGTACTATGTTACTATGTAACTATGTACTATGTTACTATGTAACTATGTACTATGTTACTATGTAACTATGTACTATGTAACTATGTAACTATGTACTATGTAACTATGAACTATGTAACTATGTAACTATGTACGCCAAAATTCAGTTGGTAACAAAATGGGGGTGAAGCGTAACGTTATGTTCACACGTCTGTGATCTGCGTCCTTCGCCCGGCACGCAGTACAAATAGAAGAATCGTTGTTTGTTTTTAGTTTGCGCTCCCGCAGACCGCATTGTGAAACAGGAAAGTGAATATTGTGTGATTTGTGTCTTTGTGGAATACAAAGTGTTTCTGGTAGATGAATAGATTGTCTCGCTTCCTCTTTTCTGTGTGAAGAGCGGACACAATGCTCCGTCTATGTGTGATCGGAGGTTCTGCTCTTGCTGATGCTCTTTACAGGAAGACGTTTGCTGCATTGCCAGGACTGTTATAGGGAGGATAGTCATACATTGGCTGACTCAGAATTCATATAACAGCTCGACACTTTCCACAGAAACACAGATCTCTGGGGTGTGTGTGTGCTTACTCACCAATCAGCCATAACATTATGACCGCCTGCCTAATATTGAGGCCACCAAAAAAACCCGGACTCGTCGAGGCATTGACTCCACTAGACCACTGGAAGAACGCTGTGGTATCTGGCACTAAGCCATTTGAGCTCTTCTATTGGATCGGACTACACAGGCCGTCAATGAGTCTTGGCCACCCATGACCCTGTCGCCGCTTCACCGTTTTTCCTTCCTTGGACCACTTTTGGTCAGTCCTGACCACTGCAGACTGGAAACATCCCACAAAAGTTGAAGTTTTGGAGTTGCTCTGACCCAGGGGTCTAGAATCACAATTTGGCCCTTATCAAAGTCTATCAAATTATCACTTGCTGCCTAATATATCCCCTCCCCCACTTCCAGGTGTCATTGTAATATATCCCCTCCCCTACTTCCAGGTGTTATTGTAATATATCCCCTCCCCCACTTCCAGGTGTCATTGTAATATATCCCCTCCCCCACTTCCAGGTGTCATTGTAATATATCCCCTCCCCACTTCCAGGTGTCATTGTAATATATCCCCCCCACACTTCCAGGTGTCATTGTAATATATCCCCCCACTTCCAGGTGTCCTTGTAATATATGCCTCCTCTTCCAGGTGTCATTGCAATATATCCCCCCTTTCAGGTGTCATTGTAATATATCTCCCCCACTTCCAGGTGTCATTGTAATATATCCCCCC
>NW_017309795.1:43047-43875 GCF_000935625.1 Nanorana parkeri | reverse complement strand
ATATCCCCCCCACTTCCAGGTGTCATTGTAATATACCCCCCCACTTACAGGTGCCATTGTAACCAGATAATCAATGCTATTTACTTCACCACTCAGTGGTCACAATGTTATGGCTGATCACCAACCCCATATTAGTCAGAGGCTTGACCCCCCAGTGTGCATGATATATATGGCCACTGATGACTTTCCTGTCCATGGTCAGTTGGTGTGCACCTTCTTAGCAGTGGCCACCATCTAATGTGGACAACCTAATAGGTAGCCAAACACCTCCACCTCTCTTCCTGTTTGTGTGTTAGGTCAAAGGAGAAGAATTAATAATAAAATGAGACCTCTGTGTTTTAAAGAGCACCTGTATTCTACCTATACCTGGGATACTTTGATGGAGGATGGAGCTGTGATTGCTACTATGAAAGAGGAAGGTTCCCTGACCCACTTCCACTCCTGACTCCTTCTTCCTCCCGTCTCCAAGCTAGTAGATGGCCGGCTTCTGCAGACTGCTCTGTCCCTTGTGATCTTGTGCCGGACAGGATGTTCAGGGAAGCCGAGCTGAGAGAGTTGAAGCTGTTCAGGAACATGATGACTGGAGGTGTTTGGGCAGGAATGTAAATAAATAATTTGCTGGTTAATGTTTATTTGTTTGATCTGAATTTGGTATTGAAACATTTTGAGCTTTTACTCCGACTTTAAGCATTTTAGAGGATCGCCAACAACCTAACTTCCAAAGTCTCCTGTAAACTAATCTTTGGAGTATTTCCAAACCTAGCCTCCAGAGTCTTCTGTAACCTAGTAACAGACACACCTTGTTTTATGAGGGATCCCACATTGCCA
>NW_017309795.1:18540-42566 GCF_000935625.1 Nanorana parkeri | reverse complement strand
TTTTAATAATCCAGCTGCTGCCATTCCAACATCTCGTCTTCAATTCCCCCGAAACTTCCCTTCACAAACAAACTCCTTCACTTCCTCTTTAGGAATGATGATTGTGCAGAATAATGTGCCGAGGCTTCAAAAAAACAAAAACATGATCGGGGCTATTCACAAAAGGGTGAAGGGTTTGGAGAAGGCCGGAGAAGAGAACAATCTAGGACAACATCGCTGATTTGGAGAAATTCTCCAATTCAGGTCACTTTCCAGTTCAGCGATGTTGTCCCGGATTGTTCTCTTCTCCGGCCTTCTCCAAACCCTTCACCCTTTTGTGAATAGCCCTGATCATGTTTTTGTTTTTTATTAACTAAAAGTCACTATCAATGTAAGAAAAGACTCCCATCATTGTATAGACTCCCATCACTGTAAAGAATCCCACCATTGTATAGACTCCCATCATTGTAAAGACTCCCATCATTGTATAAATTTCCATCATTGTAAAGACTCCCACCATTGTATAGCCTCCCACCATTGTATGGACTCCCATCATTGTAAAAACTCCCATCATTGTATGGACTCCCATCATTGTAAAAACTCCCATCATTGTAAAGACTCATCATTGTATAGACTCCCACCATTATATGGACTCCCATCACTGTAAAGGCTCCCACCATTGTATGGACTCCCATAATTGTAAATACTACCACCATTGTATGGACTCCCATCACTGTATGGACTCCCACCATTGTATGGACTCCGACCATTGTATGGACTCCCATCATTGTAAAGACTCCCACCATTGTAAAGACTCCCACCATTGTATAAACTCCCATCACTGTAAAGGCTCCCACCATTGTATGGACTCCCATTATTGTAAAGACTACCACTATTGTATGGACTCCCATCATTGTAAAGACTCCCATCATTAAAAAGACTCCCACCATTGTATGGACTCCCACCATTATATGGACTCCCACCATTATATGGACTCCCATCACTATATGGACTCCCATCACTGTAAAGACTCCCACCATTGTATAAACTCCCATCATTGTAAAGACTCCCACCATTATATGGACTCCCACCATTATATGGACTCCCATCAATGTAAAGACTACAACCATTGCATAGACTCCCATCATTAAAAAGACTCCCATCAGTGTATGGACTCCCACCATTGTAAAGACTCCCATCATTGTAAAGACTCCCACCATTGTATGGACTCCCACCATTGTATGGACTCCCACCATTGTAAAGACTTCCATCATTGTAAAGACTCCCATCATTGTAAAGACTCCCACCATTGTATGGACTCCCATCATTGTATGGACTGGTTATATAAAAGTGAGTCTACACACTGCACACAAATGCACATTTTCTACACAATTTATTTACCTTACTTCATATTGACTTTAGGAGTCTGTCTGTAAAAAATAAGCCAAGGCAACTGGACTTGCTGTATTTTTCTTTAAGACGTTTCACTGGTCATCTGACCAGCTTTCTCAATCCAGAATGACTTGTACAGAAAATTATCTGGGAATAAATATGGTGAATGTCGCCCCAATCCACATAATCTGTAAGTCAGAACCAGGTGCTGATTGCATTTGCATAATTGGAGTCTAGGAGGTGTTATTAACCTGCCCAGAGAGAGGTGTTATACAGCATTGTATGTGGCAGACAATGGATGTCTCCCCCCCCCCCCCTCTATTCAAGCTCGGCTTCTCCATTGTTACATAAATGGCGTCTTTCACACCTCTTTTGGTCCTCCTCCCTGTCTAGGATGTGTACTTGACTCTCTTCAGAGGAGTGACCTCTTTCCTTTAGATGTAGGTACACTGGTGAATCCTGACCAGGGGGTTTGGCTCTTCTATGCTGTGCCTTACGCTGGTGTAGCTGCTGTTTTGGTTCACCAACATACAATTCTGAGCGCTCCGCACTGCACTGGACGGCATACACAATGGCGTTCATCTTGTGTGAGGCATCTATTGTGTGCCACATACAATGCTGTTTTATCACCTCTCTAATAACACCTCCTAGACTCCAATTATACAAATGCAATCAACACCTGGTTGTGACAGATTATGTGGATTGGAGCGACATTCACCAAATTTATTCCCAGATAATTGTTTGTACAGGTCATTCTGAATTGAGAAAGCTGGTCGGATGACCAGTGAAACGTCTTCAAGAAAAAATACAGCAAGTCCAGTTGCCTTGATGTATTCTTTACAGACATACCATGTGACCCGGATGAACCTTCAAAGACATTTAGGAGTGTGGTGAGGTTCATTTCTACCCAAACATGGATATAGACACACACACACAGGAACCGATGACCCTGGACTAGAAGGTCGGCATTCAGTTCTGTGTGGATTCATTCTTCCTATGTTGATAGTACTCTATATAAGAGAAGACGAGTATTCAGGGCAGTAACCACGTGTGATGGGCCGCCATAGAAAGTGGTAGGCCCCTCTGCACTCCTTACAGAGTCCCCGGCCCGAATCACGAAGACGGTGCTCGCAGTGATAATCACGGATGGCGCCGTGGACATCAACAGTAGAAAGCAGGAATCACCAGCACTCAATGGAGAATGTTCAGATTATAACGTCCATTTAATGGGACCAGTCGTCACACATAACATAATACAAAAGTTTCGGGGGCCACACAGGGTCCCTTCATCAGGGCATTAAAGGGACGTTTATTATCTGAACATTATGGGCCCCCATCTCTCTAATTACCTTCTCAAAGACAACTCCTCTGTTGATACAACATATTTAAGACCATAAATGCAGACCATGTGACTGCTATGGGGCCCAAAAGCATGGGGGGGGGGGGGGGGGCCCAGTGATGTCTGACTGCATAATGATTGGTGATGGTAACAGTCACATGCGGCACATTTACTTGAGGTGAATTTATATAGTGCGGCATGTGTTGGATTGCTATGAAAGCAATTATTATTCAGCATTCTAGGGGAATTGTCTTCTACATGGAGATGAAAGAAACAGGGGGCCCCTGAAGGGCTTTAGTAGGGGCCCTATCACACATACCAAGGCCCTGAGAATACGTATTGTATTCATAGCAATCCTAATTCTAAACTTTATCTACATTCATTCATTCCAGATGTTATTACCACCTAGATAAATCACTACGAAGCTGAACATTTTGGGGCCCCACAGGAGCCGCCCGGTCTGCCATGGCTATACTGTAGACCTTTGCACAGATTGAAGAGCCGCTCATAAATATCCCCCAATGTAGAAGTAATGATAATCTCACACAATTCATCCCCACACAGCTACCTCCTCATGTATCACTGGCCCCTCCCTTTTAGATTGTAAGCCCTCAGGGGCAGGGCCCTCCCTACCATCTTGTCTTGAATTGTATTGTGATTGTAATGTCTTCCTTATATTGTACAGCGCCGCGCACACTGTTGGCGCTCTATAAATCCTATATAATAATAATGTTAAGATGTTGTGCATTGGCTATAGACTCAGGTGAAGGAGAACATACCTGAGATCACTGATTGGATACAGACTGAGCCATCACCCACAACCAACCAATCACATCCCTCCTTTCATGAGATACAATCCCTCTGAGGAGACAATTCGTCTCTCCATCGCTCTCACCACAAACACGCAGGAAATAAATGGTAGTTACCGCCATGTCTGAGTCCCTTCAGTTTGATGTTACTGAATTTCAGGTCGTAGGTGACGGCGTCGGCCATTCCCCGATTCCCGGACAGCAGAGGGACGAGGAGGATTTACTGTATCAGAGGAGGAAGAAAACTCGCTCCAGACTGAAGTCTATTATATGATATGTCCAAGATGAGGAAACAGAACTGTAACAGCAGAATTCCCCTCCCCCCGGGGGCTTAGAACAAACAACAAAGACATTATTATCCCGCTGAATACAAAGAATATAAGACCGATTCTACATATACACACCCAACCTTGTCCCTCTTAAAGTGGACCTGTCATCCGATATACACTATGTTGTGAAAACTATTGGGCCCCTCCCCCTCCCAATCATTGGGTTCAGGTGTTCCTCCAATCCCCTCCATGGCCCCCGGTGTATAGGATGAGGCACCTCGGCATGCCGACGCTTCTACAGACATTGGTGAGAGAACGGGTCGCTCTCAGGAGCTCAGTGACTACAAGCGCGGTGCCGTGATAAGTTGTCACCTGTGCAATAAGTCCATCCGTGACATTTCCTTCCTACTAAATATTCCGCGGTCGCCTGAAGCAACTGGGAACAACAGCAACTCAGCCAGGAAGTGGTCGGCCACGTAAAATGACAGAGCGGGGTCAGCGCATGCTGAAGTGCACAGTGCGCAGAAGTCGCCAACTGTCTGCAACTGTCAATAGCGACAGACCTCCAAACTCCATGCGGCCGTCAGATTGGCGCAACAACAGTGCGTAGAGAGCTTCATGGAATGGGTTTCCCTGGCCGAGCAGCTGCATCCAAGCCTTACATCACCAAGTGCAATGCACAGCGTGGGGTGCTGTGGTGTAAAGCGCGCCGCCACTCGACTCTAGAGAAGGGGAGGCGTGTTCCCCGGAAGGGACCAATCACGCTTCTCTGTCTGGAAATCCGATGGGCGTGTCTGGGTTTGGCGGTTGCCAGGATAACAGTACTTGCCTGACTGCATTGTGCCAAGTGTAAAGTTTGGGGGAGGGGGGATTATGGGGGGGAGTTGTTTTTCAGGGGCGGGGCTTGGCCTCTTAGTTACAGTGAAGGGAACTCTTAAGGCCTAAGCATACTAAGACATTTTGAACAATTTCATGCTCCCAACTTTGTGGGAGGAGTTTGGGGACGGCCCCTTCCTGTTCCAACATGACTGCGCACCAGTGCACAAAGCAAGGTCCATACAGACATGGATGGGGGAGGGGGGGAGGAACTTGACTGGCTGCACAGAGTCCTGACCCCAACCCCATAGAACACCTTTGGGATGAATTAGAGCGGAGACTGCGAGCCCCTCCCCCAACATCAGTACCTGACCTCACAAATGGTCCAACATTCCCATAGACACGCCCCTAAACCTTGTGGACGCCTTCCCAGAAGAGGCGGAGCTGTTATAGCGGCAAAGAGAGGAGCCAACTCAATACTGAACCCTACGGACTAAGACTGGGATGCCATTAAAGTTCATGTGTGTGTAAAGGCGTCCCAATACTTTTGCTGGGCTAGTTTGGATGGTAAGGTATGAGGGAAGCTGAGCAATATGGTTGCAAGGATTGAGATGGAAGCGGTGGGTTCCGGAGACTAGATTGGAGCTGAGCAGTGAAATCATACCTCAGATACCATGGTATATGCTGAGAGCGCCGCAGCCGGGACGGATCCCGATAATACTGTGGAGCTCCACTCAGCTGGCTGATTGACAGCGGGCTACGCTTCATAACGCCGCAGACATTGTGAGTGAGAGCAATCATTCTCGGGCCACCAATCACTGGTATCACTAAACTGATGAGCAGTTAAAGCTTTTAAAGCGTCGCCTATGGGAAATATTGGGTATTGATGTTTTTTTTGCGGTTTCACGGGCGCACGCAATTTTATGGCATGACATGTTTGGTATCAAATTACCCGACGTGACCCCGTCTATTATATTTTACATAACAATTGGGTATTATATTCTGTTTCTGTGCATTACATTCCAATGTGGTGTATTTTATCCTAAAAATACCGGTTTGATAAACATTTGCGCAAATACCGCGCAACATAAACAATTGCAACTAGTTTTTTTTTTATTCTACAGGGGCCTCTGCTTTCTTAAATTCAGATTTTATCATCTGTGTGCAAATAGTAAGAAATTGCTCCGGACAGCAAGTGGCTAAAGATTCGCTTTACAGATGCGTGTTGTGTTCTCCTTGCTTCAGGACTCTGGATCAAATGGAGTGCCAGTCATTCCATTGGATTCATGTCATGTCATGTGAACTGTCAAAGTCATGTGACCGGCCTTACCTCCAACTATAGAGATCTCTGTGCAGAATTGTGCCGAGGACACTGCACTGGGCACTTCAGAACGTTGTACTTTATACCCACCACTCAGATGTATCAGCATTGCTCTTGTCTTGCCTCGTTGCTGTTGCTGACCGTTCTCAGAGTTGGTGACATGGTATGAAACCACGTCCTTCTCTCACGTGAGTTGGAAACTTCACAGATATAATAATAGCTCTACTGATGGGGGTTTTTTTGTGTGAAAACCACAAAGAATTAGACTGCAGTCATCGCCAGCAAGAAGCTCACAGCATGCTTCTATGGTGTCTGCACCTCATCCCTCAACCAGAACACACCGGACTTTGTATGTTAGTTACTAACTCACCCAGTGTGTATATGATGAGTATTATTATTATCAGGGCTCAGAATTTCAAGTCCTGAGCTACTAGCCAGGCCTTAAAAGTTACTTGCCACCAGTTTTTTTTTTAAGAGCCCGTGGAACGTGCATCGAAAAACAAATTCCCCCTGTGAACAAAAAAAGTGAACCGTGAAATCACAGCACACAAAAACGTGCACAAGGGTGCTTGGTCCTTCTTCTCAGTTACTTGCCACCAGTTGCCTCACCTAACCGCCTACCCTGCCCCGGCCTCAGCGGTGTGACGCACACTACAGAAGTCAGCAGTACAGAGGTCAGTAATGTAACGCACAGTACAGAGATCCTCCATGTACCCAGATAAAACTTTCTTTTGCATAACTTTCTGGCCGGGCCAACACCGTCTCTGCAGTCTTCCTCCCAGCCTGGCAGCTGAGGTGGGCGGAGGAAGCTGCAGAAGACAGCGGAACTGAATGTCATCAAGGGGGTGCGTCGCCAGCGGTACCAGGGATGGGACACGACCGTCGCGGCAATCATTCACCGCTGTTCTCTCTTCTCCTCCTCGGCCGCTCTGTAGCTGCAGCGGCCGAGGAGGAGAAGAGAGAACAGAAGCGAGCAATCGCCGCAGTGGTCGTGTCCCATCCCTGGTACCGCCGACGGTGCACCCCCTCGAAGACATTCCACTCGCCCCCACACAATTTTCACTCGCCAATTGCGAGGGGGCGAGTGGAAATTTTGAGGCCTGTTATTATTATTTGAACCCGTCTCAGGCAGATTTTCTCACTCACAAGTTGCAGAGATTTACTTTTTTCCCCTTTTCGTTCAGAACACAAAGGCATTCTGAAACATTTGGACTCTGAAGTTCTTATCAGGTCCATTGCTGTCACTGTTAATGATGAACGAGTTAGGAGAATCTGCAACAAAGTCCAAATCCCATTCGCACTGCCACGGTCTCAAAACCACAAGGTATATGTGGTGCCCAGGTGACCACACGGATGGCGCCGTGCAAAACACTAATAGTAATAGATCCTTCATGTCACTGTCGCTCTGATGAAGGATCCCTGTGCGGACCCGAAACGTTAGCACTGTATGACAGTATGTGACATTGGGTATTGAATAAACATATCAATACTTTAGAAACCCTCCAAGTGTGTGCCGGTGAATTACTATTAGAATCTGCAAGTCATCAGTTTTCTGATTCTCCTAAAATACTACATAGAGAACTGTCTGATCTTTGTAGAATCGCACAGTTCAATCCTCCAATCCTATACACACATTGTATGATCCTCAACCGAAGGAAATCTACATTTATAAATTATAAGTAAAGAGCTGATAGGCCCGGTGTTAGGGTTGCCACCTGCCCAGGATTTATCCGGACAGTCCGGGTTTTGAATGCTGTGTCTGGGTTTCATGGGAGCAGAAACCCAGACAAAAGATGTTGGCAGACAGGGGGCAACCAAAATTAAGATAGGGGCTACTGGCTCACCACTGAGAATAGTCTCAACTATGATATTTACATACGAGTGGGCGGAGCTATTTACATATGAATAAGCCGCAACTCATTCTCCACAAAAAATGTCCGCATGTCGCTAGAGTGTTCGGGTTTCACTTGAAGAAAAGGTGGCAACCCTACCCGGTGTGCACATCAAATCCCTCATGACTAGTGGTGAGGATATCCTTCCAGAAAGTGAGGTCTGGGGTTATATAGATGTACAAAACTGGAATCAGGATCACAGAAGTTTAGTGACATGGATCCCTTGTATCAATATGGACCATAAAGATATACAGTGAGACATGAGGAGAATTCCCTCTGACACATCTAGGAATGTTTTGTATATGGACAAACTGAATCACCAAACAGGGAAAACAGAGTAGGCTCTCTATTCAAGTTCTAAGATAGTATTTGGAGTCCCTTTGTTATACAATAAGCAATTATTTGGCTGGGGAACATTGATGATATACATGAAAAATGGGTGACATGGGCCGCAACATAGAAGCAAATTGACTGAAGGCCTGAAATCCTATTACCAGAAACACATTATAGATGTGACTATGTCATTATGTATTATGTAATCCACCATAGAACAGCATTGTGACTCAGTAAGCTATCCCTTCCTACTCATGACAAGGAAACTGTCTGCATGTAATTTATATCTTCTTCCTGTGTTTGAGGGTTTCCTCCAGCTTCTTGTTAGGTTGGCTGATGTCTGACTACATTGGATCTGGCCGGTATTTTTTGCTCCGAGGGATGTCCTGACCATCTTTGTCCAAGTTTTGTTTGTTTTTATTTTTTCAATGCATTTTTATTAAAGAAGTCAGAGCCATACAAACAGAAGCAGAAGAAGCATACATCATAATCGTTCAATAAAAAAAGGTGGGGGGTAGAAGACAGAAGAGGGAAAACAAGATGCATGTAAATCGGCAATTCAATGTACAAAATGATGAATACCGCAGGTGGTATATACAATGCCCTATCTATCCAGGTAAAAAAGAGATTGCCCACGAAGATGATCAATATTCTAATAGGAGGAGAAGATGGGGGAGGAAGGTCAGCCAATGCATGGGAGGTAAGAGCAGGAAATAGTAAAGAAGATATTAGAATACACATTACTGTGTTTGTAGCAACAACTTCTGCAGTCTACACTTTCAGTCACTAGATGGCAGTGTTTATAAGTTCTGTTATATATCTATGGTATATACTCTGTTGTATTGAATAAGGTAGAGAATAAAGCTGCGGCTTCCTTCCTGTTTTCATGGCCTGTGCAGCACGCATATCAGACTGTGTGCTTGTGTTTCTCTGTGAGGCTGTGCAAGACGTTCCAACATTATAAATATATATAACTCTTTCAGTGCAGTGCGAGGGGGGCCGCTGATCGTTTTCAGGTGGATTTATCGACCCCGGAGTCCCTGAGCATTGCTCCAGCTCCATCTCGGCCCATTAAAAGGGCTCATGCAATGCATTGTGGGATGTTAATGGCGAGTGTCAACCACCCCATACTGCAGGTCCTGGTCAGGTGTAGATTGTACAATGAATGCGGATTCTTTGTGGGGGGAATTTATCAAAGCAATTGCGACAGTTTTAGCCTCTTAGATCATTTTTTTAATGTGCAAATCTGTCTTTTAACATGCGCCCCTGTTTTCGCCAGAGCTTGCACTACTTTTTCATCTGCACTTGTTCTGGGCTGTATGAACCTGGAGCATCACCCAACAAAACAATCACAATTTAGGTCCCCATGACCACTTCTTCAAGAAGCGACAGTTCAGCTTTTTGCCCGGAGTTACAAGTCTTCTTTCAAGGAGTCTATTAAACCTCATTTATCAACAACATTACACCGGCATCATATGTCATTGGTTGACTGGTGGCTGAGCTGTACAGTGTCATTGGTTGACTGGTGGCTGAGCTGTACAGTGTCATTGGTTGACTGGTGGCTGAGCTGTACAGTGTCATTGGTTGACTGGTGGCTGAGCTGTACAGTGTCATTGGTTGACTGGTGGCTGAGCTGTACAGTGTCATTGGTTGACTGGTGGCTGAGCTTCACAAGGTCATTGATTGACTGGTGGCTGAGCTTCACAAGGTCATTGGTTGACTGGTGGCTGAGCTGTACAGTGTCATTGGTTGACTGGTGGCTGAGCTGTACAGTGTCATTGGTTGACTGGTGGCTGATTTACCACTAGGCATAGTGGGCACTTGTCTCTAGGTGGCAGAGGCAAAGATGGGGCTTTTCCCTCTATAATGTCCATGGATTGCATAGTCCCGATATTCCAAGCCAGAATAGGACCAGGACGAACACGTTCTGTGTAACAGAGGTGACCCCAGCAATGGATGCAATGACCCCTAAGGTGAGGGAAACCCCACCCCCCCATGACATTTAGGAACATTCCCCTTTAAGACAACATGCAGCCATTTTTATTTCGGTGTACCCCTTGTGGTGACTGACTCTGCCAGGACATTAAACAATAGCAGCGGCAGTTGCATTCAACAATATCATACAATGAGCAGTAAACGGTCATTTTGGTGTAATGCTCGGATTCTTGTACAGTTGGTACACAGTATAACAGTTGCCACCACTCTGGCAGCTTGTACGGTAGGTCCCGTGTCCTTGGGGGTGAAAAGAGGCGTCCCCCCTCTCCAGCCAACTACTTGTCAGGTTCCCACAGCAGCAGTGGTCTTTGTAGAATCCAATCGCTCATGGAATAAACAAATGGGTTATACAATCATGGGTACGCCGCTAGGGAAGTCAGAAATAGAAAAAGATTTGGGGGTCATTGTAGACCACAAACTGAAAGGTAGCTTGCAGTGCCAGGCTGCGGTAAACAAAGCTAGCAGGGTCTTGTCCTGTATTAAGAAGGGGATGTATTGCAGGGACAAGTCTATAATTGTGTTATAAGACATTCCACAATCAATAGAGTTTTTAGTTGTGATTTGAAGTTCGTATTTAAAAAGCCGTGATGCCCCGGCTCATTAATCCCACAGGGTCTGTAGAGACGAATCAGTGTTAGTGACGAGCTACCGTGAAAAAGATGTTGATAGTCAGTGAACTGTGTTCGTAAAAAATATATAATAAAAGAATATAATATATAAAAACGAAGAAGCAGTAAGTTCCGTAGACTTCTGTTGGGGATATGGGTCGGTGCCACAAATATCCCATCAAAGGGTGCACTCACCATTAGATAGTGGCAGTGGTAAGCAGCCAGAAGCGCTTAGATATAGGTCTCTGCAGCCGCAGCATCCATCCACTATCTCGCTCCGGTCTGTGGTTGGTGGGTGATGTATCTCCACGTTCATAGAAGAAAAAAGCCTTTAATTGCATAGTTTTTTTCAACAAGGCGGCTTTATTTAAAATTGTAAAAGCCAGAAAAACAGCGAACATTCGGCACAGGAAAAAAACAGCAAGCGGAGTCTTGTATTCGGTATAGCGTGTAAATAGGTCTGTTTTTTTCCTGTGCCGAACAAGAGCTATGAGAGGAGGGGGAGGGGATGGAGGACCAGAGCTATGAGGCGAGGCTTCTGACCTTAAACATGTTTACGCTGGAAGTAAGGAGATTAAGGGGGGATATGATTTCCATGTACAAGATGTTCAATGGTGACGGCAACATTGGCAACAAACTCTTTACGCTTAACTCCATTACAGAGACTAGAGGCCGCCATCTAAAATTGGTGGAGAAGAAATTCCAGCACAATGGGCGAAGAGGGTTCTTAACAGTAAGAGCGGTTAAGGTCTGGAACTCTCTGCCATCGGCCGTCATCTCAGCCAAGAGTGTAGATTTGTTCAAGAAACTTTTGGACAATTTGTTGAGGGAGCGTAATATCCGGGGGTACCAGTATCCCTAAGAATGAGATGATGCGTGGACCTATATGGGTTGGACTTGATGGACGTATGTCTTTATTCAACCCCATATACTATGTAACTATGTAACTATGTAAGGGTGGTGCTGTCCCTTCTGATGTACTTCAGGCGGATCCTCCAAAACAGCAGAGTCAGGGATTGCAGAATAGAGATCAGGCAACTCTTCAGCTAGGCTCACAATGATCTGTTCAACAGTGTCAGCAGCAATCACCTCCTGGGGTGATAAAAACAGCCAGACTCCAGCAGCAGATGCAGCCACTTCCCCTCGTCTCACACAGTCTGAGCGCACTGATGTGCTAAGTCTACACTTTCCCCATATTGTAAAAACCTCCTGAGAGCTGTAGTTTACTCTTGTATGAAGTAACATTGTCTTTTCCTTCCTCAGCACTACAACTCCCATAAATCCCTGCTGCAGCAATCTCAGGCAGTGTCAACCAATTGAGTCACTTCACAGCTTTAACATAGCTGAGCGGTGAGTGTCCCTTACACTGGTAGTCAGTGGTCAGTGGTAAGTGCCCCCTTCGTAATCAGTGATGAGTAGCCTCTTACATCAGTGATCAGTGGTGGGTGCTCCCTTGAGTTGGTGATCACTGGTGAGTTACCCTGTAGTGATTGTCTCCTAGTGGTGATCTTTAATCGTTGCCTCCTCTTTATGGTCAGTGGTTGAGTAGTGCTCCCTACTGGTGGTCAGTGGTAAGCGCTCCCTATTTATGGTGGTCAGTGGTGAATGCCCCACATTGGTGGTTAGTGCCCCCTATTGGTGGTCAGTGGTGAGGTCATGTTTCCAGTTAGTGGTAAATTCCATGTATTGTTGATCAGTAGGGATGAGCTTTGGTGTGGGATGAGCATGGGTTCGCACTGAATCCTGCTTCTTCATGAACCTTGCTTGTTCCCAGCAGCCATACTGACAATTAGTGATGGGCTCGGGCGTGTTCGACAACCACCTTGTGCCGAGCCTGCCTGGAAGCTGTCAGCGACCAGGGCCAATCACAGGTACTGAGACATTTCCCGATCTCTGCAGCTGCGGACCGGGAAAATGTCTCAGTGCCTGTGATTGGCCGCGCGAGCTGACAGCATCCTGGCGGGCTCGGCACGAGGCGCTTGCGAACCGAGCCCATCACTACTGACAATGTGCTTAGCTGAGATAGGGATGCATAGGGATGGATAAGCATAGGGCTTGTGGGCATTGGTCTCCTAAAGTAGATGTTAACCCTTTAGGTAGCAAAATGCTGTGCATCTTGTGGAATTTGAGGGAGGGGGGAGGGATTTTTTACATCCTGATGCTGCTCTTGTGTGTCCTGCAGCCTTCTTACAGCCTCTCCTCATGTGCTATCTACAGTCATAACAGGATGAATGTGTGTTTTTAAGGCATATCTCTTTTTTTCCCCTCTGGCTGCAATGTATATTTTACAACATGTTCACAGACATTACACTGATAACCGGCCGCATGTGTACTTTCACAGGGCACATTTCCTCATTGTTGCTGGCTGCAATGGTTTTTAAGACCTTATTGGTAAACACACTCCACACACACTGTGATATTCCTGGGAAATGCCCATCAGCACAGAAGATGATTGTTTCCTTTGGTAAGGAATGTGACTGGGTGATCTACAGGCAGGAGATTGTGGGAGACAAGGACACAACGTTGTCACCCCCATAACACACAGTGCCCACACTTTGTATCAGAGTCATCGGCTGGTAAAGCTCATATGAGAATTTAGCGGTTGGGTTTACATCTACTTCAACAGACTATGCTTAGAATTGCAGTGCTGGAGTACATTTTCCATCCATGTGCCATCCATGTGTGCACAGATCTGTACACCCCGAAATCCTTTTTATCACACACACTAACTGACTAACAGCAAGCTCCCATTGTCAGCACCTGAGCTACTGTTTTCTTGTATAAGAACAGTGTGCAGCTAAATCACCCGAGTTATCTCCCGCATATTCTCTGCATCCCTCTATCTTGGTTGGGGATGAGGTTTGGGTTTTGGTTGACCTTGGGATTGACCTTGAATCCAAGATGTCTGCAGTTCGATTAATGATTTGGCTGGTTCACCGGCCTGCCAAACCTCCGTCTGTGTCCTAGCAACCAATGATTCTGTGCAATGCTGTGCGTGAGAATTGTACTGTCCTGTAGCACCACATACAGCTTGCTGGCATCTCCCAGACATGCAATATATAGGATTGGTGTTCTTCCCATGTCGCCATTAACATTGCATTCAAAGGTGACCCCTCCCCTCACTGTACAGTATGGTTGTAATTTGTTTGCACTAGTACATGTCCCCCATGGCAGAGCCCGGCCCCCTCTGCCCCCTTTTTTGACAATTAATTGTATATTATCCTTGGAAATAGACAGGAGGGATTTTCATGATTTGCTCCCTATAGACTTTGATGTTATTCAGTTTCAATTTCATAAGTTTCCATCCTCATAATGAGTTTAACAAATACCCCGCAAACCAAACCCAGGCACATTCCCTCATGCCTACTGAGGAACGGTTCCCTATCTCCTGTGATGTCATTGTCCTTATAAGTTCATTTGTAAACTGTTCATTAGGACAATGAGGTGTGTTCCAGGTGCCCAGCATGACATGTGCCCATCACTGGAGTCCAGCATTACATGTTCTTTTTTGACAATTAATTGTATATTATCCTTGGAAATAGACAGGAGGGATTTTCATGATTTGCTCCCTATAGACTTTGATGTTATTCAGTTTCAATTTCATAAGTTTCCATCCTCATAATGAGTTTAACAAATACCCCGCAAACCAAACCCAGGCACATTCCCTCATGCCTACTGAGGAACGGTTCCCTATCTCCTGTGATGTCATTGTCCTTATAAGTTCATTTGTAAACTGTTCATTAGGACAATGAGGTGTGTTCCAGGTGCCCAGCATGACATGTGCCCATCACTGGAGTCCAGCATTACATGTGCCCATCACTGGAGTCCAGCATTACATGTGCCCATCACTGGTGTCCAGCTTGACGTGTGCCCATCATGGGTGTCCAGCATGCTGTAAACTGGTTGTATTTTGCTTTGAGTGGATTTAGAGAAAGAGGATGACATGACATAGAGATGGGTGCGCAGGGATGGGGGAGGGCTTACCTTCCTATATAATACAACACCATGTGATACAATGAAATATAATACAACACCGTGTAATACAATGTAATATAATACAACACCATGTGATACAATGTAATATAATACAACACCATGTGATACAATGTAATATAATACAACAACATGTGATACAATGTAATATAATACAACACCATGTGCTACAATGTAATATAATACAACACCATGTGATACAATGTAATATAATACAACACCATGCAATACAATGTGATATAATACAACACCATGTGATACAATGTAATATAATACACCACCATGTGACACAATGTAATGCTCACGGTGAGGTGAAGTTTCTGCATTTAGAAACATATTATCCCTTTATTGAGGGAACAACCTCTTCCTCCTCCTGGGACTACAGCGAATCCCTGTGTGATATACATTATATTTAATGTTGGCACAAAACTAAAGCCGGAATTCTCTTCTTCATTAATTATATTATTTTAGTGACTGTGGATATCCCATAGATAATGGCTCGTCTCCTGTAGTGTGTCTGCAGTCTCTGACCATCTCCTGTCATTTGTTAGCAGCCTAAGCCCTCATTCACCCTGAAATCGGCCGGCATTTACAGCTCTGCGCTGCGTGCACGGCCATATCGGGCAGCTCCTGTGAAGTACAGGTGCGGCGTGTGATTAGTACGCAGCCCCCGTCCTTCTCTATTGGACTGTGCGCCCGAACGCCGCCCTACGCTCACCCCAAGTGCAGGTCCGCGCGGATGCGTGTTTCCTGGATCAGACGCAGACAGGATCCATCCTGTCATCGTACGAGTACGCTCACCCGTACGGATGTGCAGGGCGGGTGAGCGTAGGGTGGCGTACGGCCCTGCACGCAGCACAGAGCTGAACATGCCGGCCGATTACAGTGTGAATGAGGGCTTACAAGGAAAACATATCAGTAAACAGATGACCCCATTCCGCCCCTTAATAACCCCAATCAGAATGGATCTTCCTCCCCTTCGCTATCATTCTGCTGCAGATTCCTCTTATCTCTATGTCATGTCTTGTTATAAATCGGTTTGTTATTCTCTCAGAGTTGTTACAAATGGAGAGTGTCGAAGATCAGTGAGTAGATAGAAGAGATGTATTCGCAGTGTTTACCATATGTGACGCAGTGACCGGGGGGCGGCAACAATGATGCAGAGTCTCCAACATACAACTATGAGGAGTTCTCAGGGAAGTCTAATGTACAGGGGTACATGTAACATACAGGGGTACAAGTAATATACAGGGGTACAGGTAATATACAGGGGTACAGGTAACATACAGGGGTACAGGTAACATACAGGGGTACAGGTAACATACAGGGGTACAAGTAATATACAGGGGTACAGGTACTCCTAGAATGAGATCCTAATAGGTTGGACTTGATGGACTAATGTCTTTATTCAACCTCAAATACTATGTAACTATGAGAAGTCCTTCATAGGAGACACTGACATGTATAATTCTCATACGAGCACACGGGGAACACGGGATCATGTGTCATGTATGTGCAAGGATCACCAGACACCTTGTGTGTCCCAAATGGAATGCAGCTCACCTTGTACATGAACCCTCGTGCCAGGTTTGGGAATGCTGGTCCCCCTTTGATGAGTTGGGGATCTCCCCTCAGTGGATTCCACCACCCGGAGCTCCTCCCTCTTCCTGTCCCCCCAGCGCAGTGTTAGTATGTTGCGATCACTCCAGGTAACCAGTAGACTTGTGCGCCGTCAAAAAAGTAGTTCCATTTCGTTTCGTTCCATTTCAGAATATCCGTAATTCGGATCCGAAATTCGTTAACTGAATTTCGTATTTCGGATATAATTCGGAAACTGCAATTCGGATTTCGGATGCTTCCAAATTTACGAATTTCAGGAAAATTCGTACGAATTTCGATTCGTAACGAAACGAATCGCACATGTCTAGTAACCAGGTAGAACATTTGTGGTGCCGTCGCTTCGTCCCAAACTCCTTGTATGGGCACATGACTCCAGGTTTTCTGGACATCCTGGTGTCCATCGTACTTGTGACCTTCTTCAGCGTTACTACTGATGGCTCTCTCTTCATAAAGACATCAAAGAGAATGTTCAAGCTTACACGGTTCATGTACAATCCAAGTCTTCCATGTCCGCCCCATCTGGGCTGCTTCTACTCTTACCAGCTCCTGAAAAATTTCTCCAAAATGTGTCATTTAATTCCTCTCCGAGGTCTACCTATGGCTACCAGTCTTGCCATGACTTTCATCAAGGAAATCTTTCATCTCCATGGGATCCCCTCTTCTCTGACAGGGGAGTTCAATTTACAGCTCGCATTCGGAGAGCCTTGGCCAGCTCCTCCAGGATTAAATTGAACTTCTCATCTGCCTTTCACCCCCAGGCCAATCGGCAAACAGAACAGGTCAATCAAAATGTAGAATGTTATCTCCGTGCCTTCATCTCAGCTCACCAAGATGACTGGGTGGACCTTTTGCCCTGGGCAGAGTTTGCATTAAACCACCACTCCAATCCAGAGGTCTACTGCCCAGAGGAGAGGTCTATGGCCCAAAGGAGAGGTCTGTGGTCAAGAAGAGAGGTCTGTGGTCAAGAGGAGAGGTCTGTGGTCAAGAGGAGAGGTCTGTGGTCAAGAGGAGAGGTCTGTGGTCCAGAGGAGAAAAGTCTGCGGTCCAAAGGAGAGGTCTCTGATCCAGAGGAGAGGTCTTGGGTTCCTAGAAAATTCCCTTTCAAGCTAGCCCGCTAGACGTTTTGGGGGGACCTCGTCAGCTCACCAAGATGACTGGGTGGACCTTTTGCCCTGGGCAGAGTTTGCATTAAACCACCACTCCAATCCAGAGGTCTACTGCCCAGAGGAGAGGTCTATGGCCCAAAGGAGAGGTCTGTGGTCAAGAAGAGAGGTCTGTGGTCAAGAGGAGAGGTCTGTGGTCAAGAGGAGAGGTCTGTGGTCAAGAGGAGAGGTCTGTGGTCAAGAGGAGAGGTCTGTGGTCCAGAGGAGAAAAGTCTGCGGTCCAAAGGAGAGGTCTCTGATCCAGAGGAGAGGTCTTGGGTTCCTAGAAAATTCCCTTTCAAGCTAGCCCGCTAGACGTTTTGGGGGGACCTCGTAAGCGGGGGGGAGGGGGGGGAATTTTGTCACAGATCAGCTGCTGAGCTGATCTGTGTCTCACTGTTTGCATTTGTTTTTACCTTTTGCTGCTGTGGGTCTGCTGGAACCTGTGGTTCCACAAGCATATACTCTCCTCTTGCTGCACTGTGTTAGCAGCGGGGAGTGTCACCGGCTTCCCCTGAGAGTTAATATACCTTCCTTCCTGATACTTCCCATCCCGCCTCCTAGCCCTTTGCCTAGTTAAATCCTGTGCAGACTTGCTTCTGGTTGCTTGAGCAACACTTGTTCCTGAGCCCCTTCCGTGTGTTTGTTCCTTCCCTGATTTCCTGTGGACTGTTCTCTCATGTATTCACTCGGCTGCCCGCCCTGACCTTTGGCTTGTTATCCGGATCTCCTTTTGCTCCATCCATTCCTGCCTTCACTCTGTCCTGTGTCTTCGGGTACTCTCCACGCAAGCAGGGTGAACCTGGGGGTCATGACCAGGGGTCAGCATGCAGTTATGTCCAAATTCGAACTTGAACTCAATGCAAGTCCATGGGGCTAGAACTTAGGGTTAGGGTTTTTAAAGGAGCAGTAAAAAAAAATGTATGTGGGGTTCCCCCTTAAAGTCATACCAGGCACTTAAGGTCTGGTAGGAATTTTAAGGCGGAACCCCACCCCCTTTAATTGAAATAAAAATATAACAAAAAGTTTTGACAATTCCTTTATTTCCACCAACGTAATCCAGGTTCAATCATGACGTTCAGCTTTGTCCACGAACTCCCGCTGCACAACATATAAACAATTGGGCGGAGCTATGGTGACAGCTTGCTCCACCCAACTGTTGTACGGCATCTGACAGGTGTGCCTTGATTGATGACTTTGCCCACTCATGGCTCTTACAGAGTACTGGGCCCTGATTGGGCAAATGTGTCCAGGTGCAAGGCTTTAGTCAATCAGGGCTTCACAAGGCGCAGTGCCTTGTGGGGAGCTTGGCGGTGGGCTTGGGCCCAGTGATTGGCGGTATAGTGGGAAGAGGCCACATGATCCCTCACACCCAGGAGCACTGTGTATTTTGAAGCTGCAGGCATGGTGGAGGGAGCCGGGTGGGAGCACTGGTCGGGGTTATAAATTGCTGCAGCATTTTACAATAGATAATAATGGGATTTGTATTGGTATGGGACAACTTTTGTGACGATTGCAGAATTGATCATGCCGTTTCCTCCTCCAGGGACCTCAGCCAGGTTGAAGGAGTCCAGGAGTCCTGTAGATCTAGAAGATGTGAATGAAGATCTTCCCCCAGACAGAACAATACACAGAGGTAAGGCTGTTGGCTCCATTTTCTTGGTGGACCAAATTAAGGGACTGAGGAAAAGCCGTGTCATTTCTCCATTGTCCTTTATTTGCAGATATTCGGATCATGAGATGTGTCATTGCCGCCCTCCTTCTTCTGTGCCTGCTGCTTCTCATACCCATTGTTTTTTTTATTTTTAGGGGTAAGTATGCGGCCCAAGTGTAAAATTCTGGGAGGAGAAGGGTAAAAGGGCCGATACATTCCCGTCATGTTACGTCCTCTGGGCCTCTTAGCAGGTCACCTGCCACCCCCAAATGTTCCTCCACCCCCATAGCATTGTGTGGTAAGAAGAACGGGTCTCATAACCAATGATCCTCTAGAATGTAACCTGAAAATGTTCTGCTGAAAATGGGGCTTTTTTACAGTGTGCTTCCCATAAAAGAACTGATAAAGAAGTGCTCAGTCCTACCAGTAGAGTGACCAGTGTCTTGTGCAGGGCCATCGTAGGTTCCCGGCTCTGATCAGAAGGTAACTATGGGAAAGACCCGTCCTATGAATTGTATATAGTATGAGTGTGTGTGTGTGTGGGGGGGGGGTAGACTCCTGTCTGACCACCTCTACTATGTGTGACCCGTGTCTTGTGTTGGGTCTCTGACTCTGGTCAGAAGGAATCTATGAAGAAGACCCGTCCTATGTACTGCATACAGTATGAGTGTGTGTGTGGTGGGGGGATGGGGGCAGATTCCTGTCTGACCACCTCTCCTATGTGTGACCCGTGTCTTGTGTTGGGTCCCTGACTCTGATTGTGCATAGAGCATAATTTTCCCTTAAACTGACCCTGAATACTCAGTTGGGTTATACAAGATGTTGGGTATGATCACAGAGATATGTGCTATGGTTGCTGGTGTCCCCAATGCTGCGTGTATATAATATAGACCAGAAGAAGGACCACCAGAGGGGTCACCCCACCAGAGCTGATCACCGGGGGTAATTAGATGTGGGATTAATGAGTGTGATTGGAGGAGTGTGTATACATTGGTATATAGTGAAGAGGTTGAGATATTGCAGCTATGATTATAATGATAGAAGTATGTGCGTGGGCCGACAGGTGACAATATAGATTGAGGGGAATAAATCTTTATGAAGAAAATCACGGATCACTTTTCGGCATGAGGCGGGAGAGAACACGAGACCGACATTGGAAGGGAAGGAAGTCTTATGTCTCATCTCCCAGACAAGGATAGCACTACACTGTGTGGTTGGGGGTTTGCTGATTAGCATTCGTGTCTTGCAGCGCTGTGGTCTTGGGTTGATTTGTAGAAGTTCTTCCTGTATGTGCGGCTGTGTTTATCTCATATCTCAGATCTTATATATATATAAATCAGTATATTGTGTCTCTCCATCATCACTATGTTTACTTTTTGCATAGGTACCTCCTCCAGAAGTGAAGGTGAATGCACTGCGGCCTCTGGTAATGATCCTGTAAGGGAATGTTTACGTCCTTCATATCTTACAGTGTGCAGGAAACATGGGATGCGTTTTATTGGAGGTTCTATAGGTGTATTCTGTTGCCCATTTGCTTCCAACAACCCAATCTTTCCTACAGAGGTGACCAGCTGCTATAGGTCCATCTACACATTAGTACCATGAGATCAGTCTTGCTGCAATCACACTTCACACAGCCAGTCACTGCAGGAGGTTGTGATTGGGTGATTGTAGCTCCGCCCTGTCACTCCCCTGCAGAACAGAAATGTGAATGACTTCTCTTCAGGGTGTGCACGGATTGTCTGTCTCGCCCCATGAGTTGGACACACAGGATGAAACTTCCTATTATGTAATGACTGTGTGAGTACAGATATCAGAGATGACTCTCATTGCGTCCTGTATCTGAGAGCTCACTGGGTTACAGGTTGGATTTCCTCCTGAGGATCACTGACAGGGAAATGTTTAGGAGGGTTGCTTGGACACTTTACTAGTTCCTCTTCTTTATAGGGGTCGGGGGCCTCAGTAGTGCAAGTAGAATGTCCACCAATCTCTAAGCATTTCAAGTATTAATAATGCCCACATGACCTTATGGGTTCTCCATGTCATGATGGAGACGTATAGGGTTCATGAATGTTGTGTATTCTGCTGATTGAACAGATCTCCATGCTCATGCTCTTCCTGAACTCCTCCCCTCCTCCTGGGTTCCTCCAGGTCTCGTCTGCCCGGATGGTTGGATCTACCTGGAATCTGCCTGCTATTTCTTTTCCCCCAATAAGTCGGATTACTCCAACAGCTCGGACCATTGCCGCTCCCAACACTCCCGACTGGCCCATGTCGGCCACCAAACAAAGTCTCTGCTGGTATGTAATGAAGGCGAATTGTATCTAAATCTAATCAGAGTTTAATTCCTGACACAATTTATTCTTCATGACGTCAACAGTTTAAGGAACCATGTGACCAGATCTGTGGACTGTCCTCACTATAGTCGCATTTTATTGTTCAGTCAGTGAAGATTAAGTAGGACAGATATGCCGTATGCTGAAACCAATCCGTGTCCTTCTGTCTTCTGCGTCTCCACCAAACATTGGTCAAGCAAAACAAATGACAAATGCACTCAACAATTCGTTACCAGCCATACAGTAGGGTGCACACAAAATGGTTTGGATACACGTCTTCTGCAGAATATGTGAAAGCTGCACAGCCACACAAGGCACCACCTCTTTTCTGCAGAAGACGTGTATCCAAACCTCTGTTATTAACCTTAGCGGTGAGACAAGTTGTTTTACATGCTGGCTTGTGAGTGTGCCATGATACCTTTCTAATGTTTTACTGTTTAAAGCCCATTCCGTGTGCACCTTACTGTATGGCTGGTAACGAATTGTTGAGTGCGTTTGTCATTTGTTTTGCTTGACTGATTTTGGTGCAGTGATGCATGGGGGTTCTCAGCTGTCATTGGGATGTGCGGGATCCCTTGTGCGTTCCTGTGCCTTTAAGGGAGGTTGGGCTTCCTCCTGACAAACCTGCACCCAATTTTATCTTTTGCCCCCCATGTGCTCCAAGATGGAGACTCTCATAGTTTAGAGTTAGGACCGCACTATAAGAGGTGCCTTGGCGCGGCAGTGCGTCTTTCACATTTTCTTCAGAAGACGTGTATCCAAACCTCTGTTATTAACCTTAGCGGTGAGACAAGTTTTTTTACACGCTGGCTGGTGAGTGTGCCGGGAAAACTTTCTACTGTTCCACCAAACATTGGTCACTAATACTATGTAACTGACATTATTTATCAATTGTATCTAAACCCGAGACCAGAAATGTCATATGTTGCAGGTTAATGATCCTTCGATGTGGCGGCTGCATTTGTTTTCTTTTTTCACAAGATGAACATTTTTAGCAAGTCCAGAAAATATCTGTTGATCCTGCCATAAATGCTGCGTCCTTGTCACTTCCTGTGAGATGAAAAGGCAGCAACATGAATCTGTCTTTTACAGCCCGCTGTGTGATGGAGATGAACGTAGGCAGTCATGTTGGAAGTGCAGCTTGGGTGACAACCACGGCTCCCTCCATATATACAGAGGAGACTGACGAGCTTTGATATGTTACATTTTTGTTTTTGAATTCAGATGCAATTAAAAGTTTTTTAAATACTTGTAAAGAATATGTAAAAGATTTGTGTCCATGGTCAGGGCCACGGGTTCACTTTAGGAACACGCCTTATCTTTCAGGTTGTCATAGCCGCAACATCTGCTGTGTTCTGGATCGCACTAGACACCATGGAAAACGCCAACCACAGGTATGTAATAAGTAGACATTTGCACCAGCAAAAAAATATTTTCGTTTCGGGATTTGGACTAAATTTGTCAGCGGTACGAATTGTTGTTTTATTTCCGTTTCGTTTGTTGCAGCAAAGTGACATCTGAGGAAAAAACAAAACATTTTTTTTTCAGTCTGCCGAACAGGAAAAAAAAAGCGTGAGGTTCCTCCCCAATTCATACCAGACCCCCCCCCCCAAGTTAAAACAAAAACAAAGTGTGTGGGGTTCCCCTAAAAATCATACCAGGCCCTTTAGGTCTGGGAAGGAATTTTAAGGGGAACCCCAGCCCCAAAAATTGGGGAAAAAAACATTCCTCCAAGACCCTTGATCTGAGCACAAGCCCGGCAGAGCAGGAAAAGGGGGGACGATCGAGCGCCCCTCCCCTCCCCGCACCTTACCAGGCCACGTGCCCCCGTTTAAGTTATTATTAGGCTGCTCCAAACTTAGGAACAGCTATTCATAACTTTAGAGACAGCGTGTCAGAATCAGATCTCACTAAAGGTCTTTGATCGTTCCTAGATGATCAAAACTGATACATTTCACTCAGAGATACATTTGTATCTAGTGCTTGAAATGTATCATATAACATCAGGCCAGGCTCTCCAGCTGTCACAACGAATAGCAGAGAGGCGAGTCACTGCTACCTCTCTGCTATCTTCAGCTGTCAGATACGGGATCGCTATTTAGCGAACCCGTATCTGAATGTAAAGGCTTCATTCTTTCATTAACGAAAGAAAGAAGCTTTTAAAAAAAGCTTAACTATTTCATTAATGAATGTCTCAATACTGAGGCATTCATTAATGACTGGTAACTGCTGAGAATCACCAGCTTTACAGAGGCCAATATAACTTGGCACGTACAGTGTACGTGGCCAGTCATATAGCCACTTTGTGACGGGACGTACACTGTACGTCTCACGTCACAAAGGGGTTAATTGAAAAAAAAAACAAAGAGACAATTTTTGACCTCTAATGAAAAAAAACAAAATGGCTCCATCGATGTAATCCGGCGTCAATCACGATACATCCGAATCTCCGAAATTTTGTCCGAATTGGACAACATTAGGATTTTTTTTATCCAAATATAATTTCTTCCTCCACAACACCCACAGAC
>NW_017309795.1:5769-17883 GCF_000935625.1 Nanorana parkeri | reverse complement strand
CCCCGGATTTATCCAGGTGATGTCCCTCTCAGTCTCCTGTGCTGCCCTTCAGTAGAAGTTTTGTCCTCAACAATAATGTTCTGTATAAAGACAGAGTTTAGGGATGGAATAACTGACGGTAGGGACCATATTAGGCATATCCTGAAATCTGTCCTCCTCGGCCTCCTCTGTGTTCTTCAGTGACCATATGTACCAGGAAATTGGACCAAATCCATCTCAGAAAGTGCCGATATTTTAGGGTTACACTGAGGGGACCCAGAATCCTCTACAAGCACATCATCATGGCTACACCCGGGAAAGATATCTGTGTACATCCAACTATTGGACAGAGTACATAAGGGTTAAAACCACACTCAGGTTCTATTTTTGCTGTCTGTGTACCATTGGGGAGAGTTCCCTTCACTTCCTGTTCATGGGTCCAAAACAGGAGGATAGGGAAATCTTGCAAAGTGAGGGGATTTCCCTCTTGGTTGTCCTCAGAGCAGGTGTCCCCATTGAAAGATTTCCCTTCACCTCCTGTACTGGGGACATCTCTAAAATGTTGATTTCCATCATTTTCTTTCTACTTGACAATACAGTACACATAGAGAGGGGAATTTCTTCAAAGGTGACAGCAATAAAAAACCTGGCAGAGGGTCTAACCCCTCACCACTATATCCAAAACAAAACTGACCACAATGTCCATCATCCTCCAGCATGGTCAGCACCTCCAGAACATCAGCCAGAGAAATAGCCGCGTCTTCTTCCTCAAATATCCCTCCAGATTTTCAGATAATGTACAAATGGGGGAACTCTAGAGAGAGGTTCATTGTGTGTTCTCAGTGTGATCTCCCGAGTGCCCTCAGATCTTACATCGTGACAACTTTTTTATTAATATTTCATTCACAGTTTGAGAAATGGAAGTTGTATGATGTTTTCTGAAAGGATCAACCATGCTTCATGTGATACGTCTCTACGCTGGATCTGTCAGCAGAATTCCTCCTGGCCAGACCCCAGGGGGTGACACAGAGGACCCTTAATAGGATCGGTTAGCTCTTCATCTTCAGATAGTCCCTATGTATGTTCCCACAAAACCACTGCCTGGCCAACATCCATATCTGAACCACAACATCCATCCAACATCCATCTCTGGACCACAACATCCATCCAACGTCCATCTCTGGACCACAACATCCATCCAACATCCATCTCTGGACCATAACATCCATCCAACATCCATCTCTGGACCACAACATCCATCTCTGGACCACAACATCCATCCAACGTCCATCTCTGGACCACAACATCCATCCAACATCCATCTCTGGACCACAACATCCATCCAACATCCATCTCTGGACCACAACATCTACCCAACATCCATCTCTGGACCCCAACATCCATCCAACATCCATCTCTGGACCACAACATCCATCTCTGGACCACAACATCCATCCAACATCCATCTCTGGACCACAACATCCATCCAACATCCATCTCTGGACCACAACATCCATCTCTGGACCACAACATCAGGATGGAAGCAAGGATGGAAAGCTTAAAACTCAACAGAAAAATGACTTCTTAGTAAAATCCGAATCAGTCATAGAAACTGCATGAAAACACGGCAAGGTCACCTCTACATCACATATACAGTACATATAAAATTATAATGATTGATATATATATGTATACAGTATATTGTGATATTTGGGGGAATTTAGCAGAATGGTGAGTGCTTAGTGATCAATCTCAAAGCCGTTTACCATAACAAAGGACCGTCTTTTATTCTTCCACAAACAGGAAGTCATCTTGTCTTCAGGTTACACACACAGCTTCACTGTGTCCCAGTATCAGGACCTTTCCTCAGCAGATACAGCTCTCAGCTGTACCCAGTACCATCCAGCAGCTCCCAGTGACAATGTGGACCAGGACCAGTGTGATACTGGTCCACTTAGTCTCTCCAACACACACCTCGGGTCCCACTAGCCCTCTCGGCCTCGATGGCTTTCCCAGCCTCCCCGGCTGTTTCTCCTGTGGCTCCACCACACACACACCACCTGACTTGTCCCGTGTGCATTTCCCACACACCACCAATAACCACTGAACACTGGTCCGGTGTCTCTTAACAAGGTGCCTCCAGCCACCTGATGGGTCTGTTCTCGTAGATGGCAACACCTGGCCATTGGCTGGCCTGGATTTGTGGGAGGAGACTGGCCCTTAAATACTCTGTTTGCCTGAGGAAGGGGCTGCTTGGTCCCGAAATGTTGCTTGGAGGTGTTATCACCAGAGTCAATAAACGTATTGACTAAATTAGTTCAGAGTGTGAGTGACTTTTGTTTACTTCCATACGTTTTACGGAAGCATCCATTGTTGCTGCTGCACCCACCTGGTACTTTGGGTATTTTCCAGTCAGGAGTGCGATGGGATACATGGATTTTTGATTGGCCCTTAAATACAGCTTGGCTTACCGTGCTAGTTCATCGTCGGGTTCCGGTCGTTAGAGGACTTCCGCTTCCCGGGTCGATTTGGCGTCATCAGGGTCATCAGTCCGTCGTGCAGGGTAAGTTCAGGAAGCCTAAGCCGGGTGCCGCCACTTCCCCCAGCCAGCGGCACAACGGGTGTCACCGCATGTACGTCAACGGGCTTGTGTGGAGGGAATCTATATCGCTGGAGTTGGTGCCTCTTTCTGGTGTTTTCACCTCATTCCACACAAATCGCAGCACTTCACCCCACATGGGCCATCTTCAGTAATCCTCCGTTGATCGATCTGTGAAGGGGAAGATTAGGAGGGGGGGAGGCAGCAGCAGGTATGTGGAGCTGAGATTGCGTTGCTTGGTATATGTGGAGTGCCAGTGAGTAGCTGCCCGTCATATTGCTAAATAGACACCAGGTGTCACTGCTGGTCAGGAGTCATTCTTATTGTATCGCAGCATTTCCCTGGCTGCAGTTCCCTCAGACCTGTCGGTGATTACAGTGTTAATTGTGGTATTAAGACATTGTGGTGATTGATTGTGATAAAAAAAGTTGTACTGCCTAGCCGGGTGTTGGAGTGATCCTGCGGTGATTGTGGCATAAACGCACGGGTCGTACAGTTCAGGGCACAACTTTCTCTACATTGCATTAGCTATCTGGTCACTGTCACAGAGTGCAAGCATGTTTTCCTTGTCTCATGGTAGGCCAAGTGCGCACACGTACTGGTCATATGCAGCACATTCTTATTTTAGGTTTGTCATTACACATTGCTCAGTACACAACGTTTTGCACGAAAACAAATTAATAATAATATACATACAGTATTTTTCGCTCCATAAGACGCACTTATTTCCCCCAAAAGGCGGGCAAAAATGTCTGTGCGTCTTATGGAGCGAATGTGTGAGACCTGAGGCGGCTGGCCTGACAGTGTACCCAGGGGTGTGGAATCCCTATCGCCCGACGCCCGGGACATGCAGTTTCGGGCGCCGGGCGAGTAGTTTTTTTTTGTACATTTAGCCCTGCTCCTGACAAGCTAAATGTACAGTGTGGAGCCGCCGCTCGTTTTCATACAAGTGATCTGATTAGATCACTTGTATGAAAGGAGCCGCAGCAATCCTGTCCGCCGCGGTTTTCAGGGGCCCCCGCTCCTCTGGGGGACCTGTGACCACGGCATAGGAGCATACCATAGAGCGCGCAGAGCAGGCAAAGAAAGTCCGTTCTTCATCTGCTCTATGTGATCACTGAGACCGTGGCGCTGTAATCACAGTGTAATCACAGCGCCACCTGTCTCAGCTGTCAGGAACTACACACTACACAGACTGCGTTTTATGGTCAGGTGCGCCATGGAGCGCAAAATACGGTATATACTGGTTATGTTTCAAATTTCTCGCCAGTTAATCATACGCCGTTCGGTCTGTTTTCCACAAATCTTATTCATATTGGTTCACCTGCCACGACAGCAGATACATAACCCTGAGCGCTCGTTTTGTACTGTCACGTCTCAGGTTTAGACTCAGGCTCATTACTTTCATACGTCAGTGAAAACGACAAACATACATTCGGCCTCGTTGGCGTTATTATTTTCACTACGTCATTGCTTGTCCGGGGTCGGGTGTTCTTTCAGTATTAGGGTGGCCAAGCACCTTACAACCATTGCGCGACTTTTGTTGTGCGATGGTTGTAAGGTGATTAAAATTTCCCATCTTGGACAGGCAGATCGTACTTACGATCATCGCAAGCCCTCCCCGCTGAGGGGAGGGGTTGCAGATGATTGCAATAGTGAGTGGGCAGTGAGCGCTTGCGCACCTCGGGTCGTGTGCTGCTTTCGTCTTGTGAATGCGCTACCAACCCGCAGAAAATAGTACGATTTTCGGCGGGTTTTCTAGCGTGCTATTTCTGCCTTACACTGCTGACCTTTGAACTGTGTGTTATTGCTGACCTCTGTAATGTGCTTTATTGCTGACCTCTGTACCACTGACCTCTGTACTGTGCGCTACATTACTGACCTCTGTACTGTGCGTCATCCTGCTGACTTCTGTACATTTCTGCAGTGCGGGACCTGAAGGGAGGCTCAACGAGGCTGCTGGAGGCTTCACCTTGTTACATGGAGGCAGCATTGATGCACCCCCCTCCCCCAACATTCCCACCAGGAGAGGAAGAGAGCACCTGAATCAGATCAACTGTTTTTTCTGTGTTACACCGCTGACCTCTGCACTCCGAGATACATTACTGACCTCTGTACTGCTGAACTCTGTACTCCGCAATGGCAAGCCTGTCACTCTAACCACTACTCTATAATTTTGGACTTGATGGACTAATGTCTTTATTCAACCTCAAATACTATGTAAATATTTAACCTAAAGGGTCTGGTATTAATTGGGGGGAAACCTCACGCTTTTTTTTTTTCATCTTCTGCAGACTGTAAAAAAAAAAAAAATTCATTTTGCAGCAATGGAATTCGTCCAATAACGGATTTTGTTGCGTCAAAATAACATTAGGGGGAACAAAAATGACTTTTTTCGTTTTTTTACAGTCTGCAGATGATGAAAAAAAAAAAGCCTGAGGTTCCCCCCAATTCATACCAGACCCTTTAGGTCTGGTAGGAATTTTAGGAGAATGCCATTTCAAAAGCAAGGAAAAAAAACAACTGCCTGTCCTCTAACCACTACTCTACAGCCTCTGTACTTTAAGCATAGATGTGTTGTAGAGTTAAAATGTTGTCATTTTTTTCCCCCTAATGTCATTTTGCTGCAATGAAATTCGTCCAATAACGAATTTCGGGAAATCGGGGATTTCGGATTCGTTTGTATTCGTCTTAGCTGTAATTCGGAATTCAGATGCATCCGAATTTCCGAAAATTCATCCGAAATGAATTTCGGAACGAACCGAATCGCACATGTCTAACGGCTCCTCCGGCGCTGCGTGACGTCATGTGTTGCAGCCTGGAACGCGGAAGTCATAGGCCGTCCGTGCGCTCCAATCGGATGCAACGGCAGCCTATTTAAACGCAGTCGGGAGGCTGACATGGCTTTCCACTATTGCGGTTTGGAACCCTGCAGCCCCCCAACGTCTCTGTTGACGGAGCCCTGAACGGGACTACCAGCACCAAGCTATTGGACTTCCTGGCACACCATCACCACTCCAGCCCTACTCCTCCAGAGGGTACCTCCTCATACCCAGGACTGAGCAGACCGGGACCTACCACCACTACCAGCGGCCACCGGATCTGCCCTCCAAAAGCGCAAGTACCCCACTGGGGAATTAGGCATTGTACCACAGCCAATTGACTTTTGCAACCAGAGACTGCATATTGATTGTTGCTATTAGTTACGGGTAACATACCCTATATCGAGTGATCTATAATCAGTTATTACTATTATTTCTACACTGAGGGGCCTATGAAGCAATAGGAGTCCTCCTTTAAACCTCTTCCTTAGGAACATATGGCAGATGATGCTATAACCCCTAACTCCCCGTACAGATTGGGAGTGACGCCAGGGGTTAAGCCTGACTAGCCGTATTACCCTTATAGGAACTCTGGTAGAAAGGACGGGTTGCCTTACTGTCCTACCGCAGCTGAGATCCAGAACCCAGGGGATTAGGGGGTGCGTGACAGACAATTAGGAAACTGTCAGACCATG
The DNA here is from genome assembly GCF_000935625.1 of Nanorana parkeri. Classification (NCBI taxonomy): domain Eukaryota; kingdom Metazoa; phylum Chordata; class Amphibia; order Anura; family Dicroglossidae; genus Nanorana; species Nanorana parkeri. The sequence continues at coordinate 11,788 of NW_017309795.1, read as the reverse complement.
TGTTTAGTCTAGGGATGCACCGATATATATCGGCTGCCGACACATATTGTCTGAAAATGGCAGTTTTGGCAAAATGCCGAAAGTGCCATTTTCTTGCCGATATAGCGGTGCATCCATTATTTTACTCCTCCTGGACCAAACCCCCGCAAATGACAGCTGGGCGGAGCCAGCCATTATCTCACAGTTGGCTTTGCTCAGTTGTAATGACAGATTAGCGTCCCCAAATGACCTGAGGCTGCTGATTTGTCATTAAACAATGGTTTCGGTTCCGGCCTGATATTTTTTGTTCAATTTGGTTTCGTTTCAGTTTTGAAATTTTAATTTCAGTGCACCGCTAGTTTAGTCGATGTTATCTCTTGCATAGCATGTTGTAAACAATATGTACGGAAGACTAAAGGTGGCCATACACTGTACAACCATCGCAAGACCTTAGTCTTGCGATGGTTGTACAGGTATTAAAAAAATGTACGATCTGCCTATCTTGGACAGGCAGATCGCACTCTCGATCATCGCAAGCCCGCCCCCCTGAGGGGCGGGCTTCCGATGACCGCAATGCTGAACGGGCAGTGTGCGCGTGCGCACACCGGCCCATTCGGCATTTGTCTTCCGAGCACCGTTCTAACCAGCCGAGAATCGTACGATTCCCGGCTGGTTTTCGAACATGCTGGTTCAACAGAAGACGTGCGACCGTACAGTAGAAACGGTCGCACGTCTCCGTTCACACTGCTCGATTATCGTACGAAAAACCGATCGCATACGATTATCGTACGATAATCGTGCAGTGTATGGGCACCTTAAGAGAGATCATTTCTCCAATATCCGAACTAACAAACAAACCAATGTAGCCGGACACTTTTGTGAAGGACACCAGGGCGATATATACTAGCTTTAAAGTACACATAATAGAGCTGGTGGATACAGCCCCTAGGGGAGTAGATGGAGCCACGCTCCTGTCTAAATGAGAAGTTTTCTGGATTTTCAGACTGGACACTCGTATCCCCGAAGGACTCAATTTTGAATGGGACGTTACCCACTATGATGAATATTGTGGGGGTATTGATCAAATGGGGATCACCTTCCCTGGGAAAAAGGTAGTCCAGGCAGCAAAAGTTCATTTTCAATTTGACTTGCAGTCAGTTTTATTTAAAAGGTTGCAATAAAACAAAAATAAATCCTTGCCATCCAGGCTCTGACCACACAGGCAGGTTCCTCTCTACCAGGTGGTGAGCTTATCTCAGCCACCTCATAAGAACAAACTTACTTTTTTTTGCACCCTTGTACTCACAACTATCCAACTTGTCACTCACTCAGAGTGCTGTCTGAGTCCCAGGGCAGAGCAACATCCTGTTTCAGTCTTCCTCCTTTTATCTCACCTGGATAAGCAATCGTTAAGCAATTACACAATCCAGGTGAGAGACACAAAACACGAGCTGGATCATTCAAACCCAAAGTCAGCCCAAAAACCCGGTCTGGGTTCCGCTAGTCCTGTACATAGGACAGAAAGCCCTCGAGGACTTCTCCTTTCCTTATGTCACAATATATATAGAGAGATACAAAGTAACATTGTTTATAAACATTGATCAGAGGGAGATAGAGAGATACAAAGTAACATTGTTTATAAACATTGATCAGAGGGAGATAGAGATACAAAGTAACATTGTTTATAAACATTGATCAGAGGGAGATAGAGAGATACAAAGTAACATTGTTTATAAACATTGATCAGAGGGGAGATAGAGAAATACAAAGTAACATTGTATATAAACATTGATCAGAGGGAGATAGAGAGATACAAAGTAACATTGTATATAAACATTGATCAGAGGGGAGATACCGAGATACCGAGATACCGAGATACCAAGTAACATTGTTTATAAACATTGATCAGATGGAGATAGAGAGATACAAAGTAACATTGTTTATAAACATTGATCAGAGGGAGATAGAGAGATACAAAGTAACATTGTTTATAAACATTGATCAGAGGGAGATATAGAGAGATACAAAGTAACATTGTTTATAAACATTGATCAGAGGGGAGTTAGAGAGATACAAAGTAACATTGTTTATAAACATTGAACATTGAACATTATACCATTGTTATTTTTGTATCTCTCTGTCACTCATCATTAGATGAAAGGGATGAACTTCCGGCTGCATAATATATCAGTTATAGTAACCAAAAATCGGATAAAAGTTGTGTTTCCTTTTTAACTCTTGATTAGTTTACCCTAGTTGCCCATATTTAACCGCTTCTTCTTTTTCTCCCTTAGCAATTATTTTTTCTTGTTGTTTTTTGTCATTTCCTTCTTTCTAAATAATAATAGGAGGGGAGAATCAAGAAGTGATGTCAGATATATATAACAGTTTTAACAGAAGTAACTGGGAGCACTTGAACATATGACTCTTCCACATAGTCCCCAAGCAAGATGATACACTTGTTGTATTGTTCAACTAGCTTCTGTATTCCTGCAGAGAAGAAACATTTTGGCTGCTGCTGAAGTCAGATGTGCACCGCTTCCTTTACCTCCCCCTCTGAGGTGAACCTGCAACCGCGGATCACCACCTTCAGCAGACCGAATTGAGACATTGTTATCGGTCGGTCTTCTCTAACCAAGGCATCCGCTCCATCATTGGGGTCTTGTGTGCGCGATGTTGAACGAGCTTCATCACTCACACCTATTCTTCCCGCTTTAAACCCTTCTACCCACTCATAAACCTTTCATTGATTCTTGGTGCTCTGACCATACTGAGCCAGCATCTGACGGTGAATTTCCACTGATTTGAGTCTCTGTCATACACTACGGCACATTGTCCTTCGCAATGGAGCATCTGTGTTTCTGACCACATAAATACCACTTGACTAAGGGCCGAGCGCTGTACTGCACATGGTCCAACTATCAATGTAAATACGCTGCATTGTTCAAGCTGCTCTCTGTTCCAGTTACCGCGTCATTTATAAATTGCCTTTACTTTTTGATTCTCCCTCGTATTAGTCATACGACAGCCCACCATGAATCCTCCGTGTCTTTTCTTGCCTCTCCTCACTTTTATGGGATCTTCACTGAGCATCTCCCTGGACATTTTATAGCCTTTTTTTTCTTAAGTCTTCCAGATGGGTTTTGCTTTTTCTGAATTCTGGTTCATTCTGGTTATGGGAAGGCCTTCCACCACTGGCATATATAATAGACACCCCTATCCCCTCCTCCTGTTCCCCCCCACACTCCCTCAATTGGAATGAACAGAGATTCTGACATGCATGGTCAGAAGAATTGGAGCCCGGCCCTGAGACTTCAGAGAAGAGGCTTTGAAATGTCGAGGGAGATGAAGTAGGTTGCATATTGAAGATCAAAGGATTACAAAATATCACTGCTGAAGACTAAACCTCATTTCTTCCAACGTCTTAGGTTCTGCAGCAACCAAAACATGACCTTCTGGTGATATATGTTGGTATCCCAGTAAAACAATGGCCCTGGTATTAAACCCACTTGTATGATGGTACATCACCCCACAGAACTACTGCAAATACCCCTGGAAACGGTCCTGTATGTCCATACTGACCTTTCTGTGGTGGAATGGCCTTTCGGGAAAACCTCAGGTCAGCGTAGACCACATCCATGTGCGTTCATTGATGCCAGCACTTCTCTGGTGGTGAAAACAATATACAGGAAGTGGAAAGATTAGGGTGAAGTTACATTATTCAGATACTGTGAAGCTGAACGTACAGAGGGCAGCCATGTGGAAATATTGGTTTACATACTGGGCAGTGGGCACAGTTTCCTCTGCATGTAAATTTTTGACTGGCGTAGGTGTAAATAGAAATAATTCAGCACACACAGTTACTGCAACAAATAGGCCTTACATCTGAAAAGGGAATCAAAGCAGAACATGACAGTCAACGCCATGAATATTTCACAGTCATAGTTGGACCCTTTTGGTTTATTGTTACTTCTGTAATCAGTAGCCGTGAGGAAGATTTTTTGGGTCATTTAATTCAGGCCAGCCTATGGAAGGATCACTTGAAGAAATGTCACCAGCACACCAAAAATCCTTGGCCACGCAGGGTCCCTTCATCAGGCTTAACATAGAAATTGGGTCAATGTTAAGGCTGATGAAGGGACCCTGCGTGGCCCTGAAAGCGCTTGTGTTTTTTACTTGGCATGGTTCTAATTAAATGAACACCTGGTTATCCTGAAAGTATTTTTGTTGTGCTGTGACATCTCTTCAAGTAATTAATGCAACTGGCGGCACCATCCACAGTCACTGCGAGCACCCGCCCCTGTCTTTGGGGTATCTGGTAAGGAGTGCAACAAGTCTTCTCTATACAGCCAATGGAAGGAGTCTACGGCTACGAGGGCTGTCTGGTGGGTTTTGGAGGTGCCGGTGGCAGCAATAGTGGTTCTTAAAATTGTACGGAACTGATCATCAACAGAATCTTTCAGAAGACACAGGAAGTTGGGGCCCTTGGCAATAATATAAGATCTTGGCCATGACCATGGGGCACCACATGTAAAACTGGAGCTTCTCTGGCACCTGAGAATGATTTGACCAGTAGGTGTTACCCTGGAAAAAGGCTCTTCCCTAGAGTAATGATAAGTGAGGTGGTTTGCTGCAGGAGGGATTACAGGTGCTAGTTGTATATACTGTCTAAAGACTCCACCATTTTATAAGATGACACCAGGGGTGTCACATGTTTCCAAAGGAGAAATGCTGTATTTATAAATTTTGTAGGATTATATTTTTTTCTTGGGGCACTTTTGAGAACTGCTTGGACCCTTTCCTCTCCAAACATTTGGCTGTAGCCTTATAAAGGCAGCAGAGCCCACCAACATGATCCTTCCTCTGGGTCTTATCTTATAGTAGCCCAGTGATGTCACATTAGAAGTGAAAGAAAGACCCGAGCCAAAGGAGGAACTGATGATGACACAGAAGGGTCATTGTCATATAATGTCTGTGAAATACGATGTGAGGAAAGAAGCTCAGAAATGGAGAGAATGTCTGATACAAGATGGAGTTCAGAGTCCAGCGAGATGGGAGACAAAACAGAGTTCTGAAAACATGTTTTAAACTCTTGGTTCTCAACTGGTGGGCCGTGACCCCGTGTTCAGTGGGTCATCACATGTCTTCCACTTTTCTAGGTGAGAGGCTGCTCAGCCTCCCCCTAGTACAGAACTGTCCGTTCTCACGCCAAGCAGCCATTCAAAATTTGCTGCCCGGTGCCGAGTGTCAGCTTGAGGTGGGATAGGATGGGGCTATGGCAGTGAGGGAGCTCCATTCATGCGTGCAATGCTTACAGCTCCCTTGTATGTCCTGTAGAGGTGCCTGGACTGGAGTGTCGTCACATGCTGGCTCTTGGCACCTTTAACAGGGCATGCAAGGGAGCTGTACCAGCAATGCAGGTATGGATGGCGCTCCATCACAGCACAGCAGCCGACACTGGACCCCAGGCTGATGATCCATTCCAGTTCTCGTAAGGTATGGAGACTGAGTGGATCTTAAAAAGTGTATATGTTTGTGTGAGATTGTGTCTGTGGTTGTGTGTGTCTGTCAGTGTTTTGAGGGTCCGCTCACACTAGTACAGTGCGGTAATCGAACAGTCCTGTGCAATTAACGCATTGCACCATGCAATCACACTTACTACACGTTCTGGTGCGGGAAGTGCGTTGCGTTGCCATTCATTTGAATGGCACCCCAAACACACCTCCTGCCCACACTTCAATCGCCCACACCGGAACGCATGGTATCATAACGTCGTGCGTTCCATCGCAGTGTGACTTGGGTCGCAACATAATGACCAAGGACAATTGTGGGTCCTGAGGTTACACAGGTTGAGAACCGCCGCTTTAACCATTTGAAGACCAGGTGTTTACTGACCAGGTCATGTTTCAGTGTTCAGCGCTGCGATACTTTGACATTTATTCCGTCATGCAACGCTGGACTGACATGAATTTTATACCATTTTTTGGGTACACATCGAGCTTTCTTTTGGTGGTATTTAATAACCACTGGGGGAGGGGGG
>NW_017309795.1:5149-5666 GCF_000935625.1 Nanorana parkeri | reverse complement strand
GAATGTAAAAAAAGGAGAACCCTTTTTTTTGCCCTTTTCCTGCTGCACGGTATTTTTTACAGAAAGCTGGCTTTGAGTATGGAGCCGGCTACCTGGCTTATCAGGAAGCCGGGCGTCGAGTAATTACCCAGTTTCCTTAATGGGACTTTCGGTATCAGTATTCGGTAAGTCCCACCCAAAAAATATTGGTACTTATACTCGATACCAAAAAAACGATATCAGTGCATCCCTACTTACAAGTGTGCCCTTCTCCAGTGCTATTGGATTAATCTTCATTCCTCAGAGCTGTCCCCTCACCATCTTTGCTGCTGGTACTTCTGGGTCCCCAGCAGGGCTGGATTTCCATTTCGGGCACCTGTAGGCATGAATGGAAATCTGTTTGGCTTGAGCCTGCACCCTTACCTGCTGCAGGACCTGCTTTTAAAATTACAACCTGCTCCAAGACCAGAGTTAGCTACTGGAATGATCCCGGCTTGGCATAAGGCTGCCCTAAACACCTGTCCGCATCAGAAAGGTA
>NW_017309795.1:4596-5137 GCF_000935625.1 Nanorana parkeri | reverse complement strand
CGGGCACCTGTAGGCATGAATGGAAATCTGTTTGGCTTGAGCCGACACACTTACCTGCTGCAGGACCTGCCGGCTTTCAAATGCAGAGAACGATCCCGGCTTCGCATAAGGCTGCCCTAAACATCTGTCAGCATCAGAAAGGTGTTTTACAGGCCAACCGTATGCAGCACCGGGATCCTTCCTGTAGCCACCTCTGGTCTTGGAGCAGGTTGTATCTTAATACAACACTGGGAATTAAGTAGAGTTGGTACTTACACAGCGCCCCTCTATGGAGGGTGCCTGTAGGCACGTGCCTACTCTGCCTAATGGTAAATCCGGCCCTGGTCCTCAGAAGTCCTCTTTGGCCATTGGGTGGCCACTGATGATGTAAATCCTGTGCACGGCCCCTGACCCATTCTAGGGGTTTTAGAGATGCTGTAAATGATCTGAGTGTCTACACTGTACAGGGTATGCACCATACATATGTACACAAAGCATTAAAAGTCACTGGGAATGAGGATGAATTTGCATGTGTCTTATGCCTAAAATCCTTACACCCCCC
>NW_017309795.1:0-3563 GCF_000935625.1 Nanorana parkeri | reverse complement strand
TTGAATTTTTCCCCTCTACTTCCACTTGTACACAAAATGGAAGGAGTGTACTTTACAAATAATATAAAAGGCAAATAATATTTAGCCCAACGGGAAATAATCCCCCACAGCATAATAATTTAGTGTACCCTGACTTCAAGATATAATATCACACACGGGGATTTCGATAGTGTAACCTCTTAGAACATTAGACCCCAAAAATTAAATAAATATTTCCTTCAGACGCTGGGATTGAGGGGTAGTTGCCTTCTTCATACAATTGGAAGTTTCCTTTATAATTATCTTCTTTGTAGGTGATCCATGGTTCTCCACGGACTCTCAGAGACGAGGCTTTCTTCAAGAATCCCTTCTCGGACAGGTCAGCAGTGTCTTTGTCTACAACACAAGAATCTCCCTTGAAATCTGATAAGTTGAACAGCTCAATAGTGTTCATCTTCCGGCTGTATGTGAATGTCGGGTGACAAGAAGGATCCCCGGAGGTCGGTGTGAGTTTTCTCCTCGGCTGCTGGGGAATTTATACCAGAGTCTCAGTGCTGACTCAGGAGACACTTCCTGTTATACAGAATTATATTATTTCTACAGAAAACCAGTTCTTGCTATGTAAGCACTAAACACACATTTCACAATCAGACACGCACGTTTATACGTTTCCAGTTCCACAGAAAGACTTGAAACTTTACAGACGCGCTTTGTGCTATAATAATAAAACCCCAATCCAGGAAAAGTCGATCTGAACCTCATAACAAAACCGATCATATATTGTAGCTCTCCCGTCCTCAGATGTGTTGGCTGTATTCGTTTTCTGCATTTAGATTTTTGTCCTTTATTTTCACCTGGTGATCCTGCCAGTAACACACTTCCTGTGCTAAGGTGACAACACTCACTCACTGGACTGTGTCTAAGGAGGATCAGTGTGTTCGGCCTGGGGTGCTTTCCTGATTTGTACTACAAACACCTCCCTCCCCATCTCCGCTACATAGGGAGTTCACAGAAGATAGCTGGGAAAGCTGATAATATCTTTTGAGACTTCAGTTCATTACACAAGAGGTCCTGAGGGAGGATCAGACAGACCCGGGATAGATGTGGGCCCAGTTTTGCTATCCAGCATGTGGCATGTAGCATCCGGCATGTGTTCACTCACCTCCCGATCTACTGAGCCGACCTGTGACAGTCTCCTTGGTCACAGGTCGGCTAGAACTATGAGGTGAAAAGCACTCGCCTCATAGTTCTCCTTTAAGTTTTCTTTTTAGGGCTTCTTTGCCCACTTTTATTTGTTCAAAAGTCAAATAATATCCACACAGGTTTCCCCAACAAATAGTACACACAGTACTGGCAACAAAAACACTGATCGGGCTTCTTGGCTTGTACCTTCAGCATCTGTTTGTTTGGACCCTCTGGTCCTCTTGTTATATATATATATATATACACACACATACATACATACATACATACACTGAATATATACAGACAGACCCATTTTTAATTCAGCTTTGAGGTTATCACTGAAAATAGATGAATCCCTTACATTTCAGGGGATGCCTCCGGAGGATTTCCATGGATGGACAGCCTCAGTGATAGCGTACACTAGCTGTACATATTTGGTTGTCCCCAATGGAAGTATATCACTTCAGCCCATATTTCCTGCACTAGGTGTGTGTGTGTTGGATGGGTACCTGTCATTATGGGGCAGCACAAGCCATAAAGTGCCAGAAAACTAAGAACACAAAGCGCGCAGCTCACCCCTATCATGCGTCCCCGCAATCCACTGTGAGGTTTAGCTTCCAATAGTAGCACATTAAGGACCGAGTCAACTCGCTTACCACGTCTTTGTAAGGGCTTCTTTGCCCACTTTTATTATTTCAAACATAAAAGTCCAAGCAGGTGTTTCCCTTGCAGGGGTCTTTACACACAGTACAGCAAAATAATGTCTCACCGACTTCAGGTTATCACAAAAAACCTCTCCCACACAGGTTGTATCCAGCTGACTTGCCACACAGGCTGGTTCCAGGATGGAATCCTCCTGACTCCTGGACAGACACCTCCAGCAGGAACCCAGAACCTTAGTTAGTACGCTTCACCATAAGTGCTGTGCACAGGTGTGCAATTAGGTGCTGGCCACTATTAAACAATGGACCCAGGAATGGAGATCTAATTGGAAGCCCTCCCCTCAGGGGGTGGGCTTGCGATGATTGCAAGTACGATCTGCCTGTCCAAAATGGGCAGATCGTACAAGCTTTTAATTACCTTACAACCAACGCAGGATGAAAGTCGTGCGATGGTTGTAAGGTGTATGGGCACCTTAAGTCATAGCTGGTTGTGATCTAACACCAACCCCCACTGATTTAGCACGCAACGCAACGTATATAATAGACAGTCCATGTGGTTACATTAAATACAAGGCAGAGTAATAGAGGAGAGTACACACTGCAGAATTATAGGTGATCATCATAAAGATCAAACATTCAATAATAAAACCCACAATGACAGCGGGAAAACCGACATCCAAATATTATGGCAATCACTAAATGTATAAAACTAGTTAATCTAAAATTACACATAAATAAGAGATGCACAGGGCTTCATATTACAACAGCTTTCTAAGCACATCATCTCCTCTAAGAACAGGAAGCGCCCCTCCACACACACACAAAAAAACCCACAACACAATGCACGTTTCCTCCTTTCATGTTTACAAAGTACACTGGAAACGGGGAAAAGAAAAGAATAAAAAAAAGTGTAGAAGGGACGCATGTTATCTTCGTGCAATCCTCCAACATGAGGAAGACAGAGGCTGGAAGAAAAAAAAAAAGAACATTTTAACACGTTACCTCCACAGATCCTTCCAAAATACACTAAAAAAAAGGGGGGATCAAAATGGGGTTATGGATGCATGTTACCTCTATGAAATCCTCCAAAAGTGGAAAATACAGAGGCTAGAAGGAGAAAAAATGACTAAGGCCGAGTAATGCAGAAACACGTCAGCAGTTGTTGTTTGTACGGATGCATGTGGAATAAGGATTGAATTTCTTTGGAAGATCATCGTGTGCGGGTTCTACAGTTATAAAGTGCCAAGAGGGTGGCTTCCTCCACCAGCTGATATGAGAGAACTTGAAGTCCCAACAGCTTTACTAAGCTAGAATTGTGACACTGGGCATGCTTCTTGGATACTCGTTTATTGTGCCCCACCAATGGTTGAGACCTGCAGAGTCTGACTTGTCTTGGTCAGGTGGTGGCACACATCTGATAGCACCTGGCTGGGAATGTGATGTCAGGCTCTGTTTATGTGGAATCAATGAGACTGGTGTGCACATTCTTGTTCTACTGACAGTGAGAATGTCCAGCGCTGCATACAAAGCCTCCTACAACCCCGTACATATGAATCCTTGTAGATGTGGATGTCTCAGGTCGTACACATAGAAGGGAATAACATTCATGTCTTCTCATGCTGGGGGAGAACTTCCCTTTGCAGCAGACTGCCTCTTCCTGTAGTGCTGGCTCAGGTTGTGAACCTGCACAGCTGCAAATGTAATACAAAAATTAGGAACCATCACACAAACTGGGAC
>NW_017309794.1:0-45788 GCF_000935625.1 Nanorana parkeri | reverse complement strand
GAGAGAGAGAGAGAGAGAATCTCTTAAGAATTGTATGTATATTAAAAAAAAAGTGGGAAAAGTCATTTTCAGCCTGACAAATTTTGCTGCAGGAGGTGCGTTGCAGTGCTATTCATTTCAATGAATCCCAAATGCACCCCCGTCCACAGTGAGATCGCCCGCACTGGAATGCGCGGTACTGAAATGCCCTGCGTTCCAGTGCGATATCAAAAAATGTGTATACCGTTTTATTCTGAAGTAAACTTCATGTCTGTAATGCTGCATTTGTGTATTTCATTTTAAATAAATGACAGTATTATTTTTTAGGGCTGTGCAAATTAACGATTAATTTCTCGATTAATCGTTAATCTTTTTGATCGATTAATTTTTTTTTTAAACTCTGCACGAGCGCCAGCCAAGGCATTGGCCTATACACATACAGCACAGCAATTAAGTCATACAATGAACTAGGATCACACTAATCCAGCACATTATTATTCTGAGTTGCCCCACGTGAGATTAATAACGTGCTGGATTAGTGTGATCCTAGTTAATTTTATTACTTCATTGCTGTGCTGTATGTGTATAGGCCAATGTAGTTGGATCTGTATGTGTGTTATAATTAAATCGAAATTAATCAATTAAAAAAAATTTCGATTAATCGAACACAAACATTTTAATCATTACCAGCCCTATTATTTTTTATTTTATTTTATCCAATTAATCGAAGTTAATAATCGGCTAATAGATTATGAAAATTATTGTTAGCTGCAGCCCTAGTGGTACGTTTCCTGCTTGAAGGAAGGTACCTCCACATCTCACATGCTGTCCTGCAAGACTTTTGGGGAAAAACGTAGGATTTGCCTAATTTGAAGTAATATATTTACTAGGGATGTCCTGGTACTAGTATCGGTGCCGATACAGGGCATATTCCCTGATACTAAAAGGCCAATAATGGCCCTTTAAATTTTTTTTAAAGTTTGGCTTGCCGAGGACCTTGCAGTAGCGGTCTTTGACTGCGCCGTTCTGGACACACATCTCCTAGTCCTACTTCCTGGTGCCCGCAGAGACAAGCGCAACACTGGACAGCCCTACAACACCCGCAGAGCCCAGCACCCACTCGTAGAGCCTTACGCACGCAGCCCTGTATAACTGCTTTGGATTGATGGGATCTGTAGTCCTCTATTGCTGGTTGCCATTCTCCATTGCTGAATAATCATGGATTGAGTTATAGTTCAGTACAGAAACTGACCTAAAATAATTAGTCTATTATTTTAGAAAAAACCCATTTAACCCATTCATGTTAGCAGGGGAGAATTGTAACTATTACTGCCGTGTATTCTATATGTAGTACACCCGTAGTACAAGTACATGTTATGTACTATGGATCATTTAACCCATTCATGTTAGCAGGGGAGAATTGTAACTATTACTGCCGTGTATTCTATATGTAGTACACCCGTAGTACAAGTACATGTTATGTACTATGGATCATTTAACCCATTCATGTTAGCAGGGGAGAATTGTAACTATTACTGCCGTGTATTCTATATGTAGTACACCCGTAGTACAAGTACATGTTATGTACTATGGATCATTTAACCCATTCATGTTAGCAGGGGAGAATTGTAATTCTAGTGCTGCAGACTGCAGTGTACTGGACGCAGGGCTTGAAAAATGCACTCGTCCGCGACGAGCGGACGCTGGTTTAAATAGTAACCAGGGCGTGCTGTGCAAGGGTTAATACAGTTTTTTTTCTTGTAGTTCTTTAAAGCACCTCTTTATTGCAGTAAAAATGCTCTTCCAGCCCTTGCACTGCAGCGCCTTGTGCCATCAGAGCTTAGTAAGAGCCACAACCCTCAGCATCATCAATACTATTGCAACGCACCTCCCAAACCAGAACACAGGGTAGGTGTGATTGCATGGGACAGTGCGTTCATCCCCAAGGAGTGTGCGATGAACGCACTGTACTAGTGTGAACAGGCCCAAAAGCTGGTCATCCACTGCTCTAATTTTTTTGTTTAACCTGTCGATGTCATCGATTCTCATCATCGATTACTTGAGTCTGCGATTAGTTAATTCGGAGGTTTCATGGGCTTTCATGGGATTGGTGCCCTGCAGTGAGGAGAGCTCCACACCTCAATCTACAAACCACCCACCTGCTCTGCTTCCACGTTCTCCTCGCTGGGAGCCGCTGCATGCTCCGGTCTGTGTTCCCTTCAATCCCCGCCTGTATCAGCAAAGGCAGCGGGGATCAGAGGGGACACAGATCACTGCAGCTGGCGCCTAGCAGGGAGAGACTGCCAGTCAGCCACTGTGCCTTTGCATTCCCCGGCCGGAAAAATAAATAAGTGGATAAGTGCCTAGTTTAAATTTGTTAACATAAATTGCAAGGCTATAGTCCGGTCATGCTGACTGGTTAAATTTTTGACTGACATTTTTGACTGACTGGCGAGACACCCTAGCATTTTTAAAGCCCTGACTGAACGTGTGTGCTGTATATGTACTATGGATCATGATTTAACATTCATGTTAGCAGGGCAGAATTGTGAGCGCCTCCCACAAGCCGAGCACCGAGACGCGATGCAGCGATCCTGCCCAGCGCCGACTACGAGAGGCACCGCGTGAGGCAACAGGGATCGAAGTGAAACTGAGTGAGGGAAGCTGGGTCAGGGCTGGCTGTAGATCTATTGCTATATTGTACTGGACGTGTATAATGTATATGTAGTACATATATACAGCACACACCTCCACTACACTCCAGCAATAGATTTACAATTCTCCCATGCTAACATGAAAAGGTTAAATCACGATCCATAGTACATAACATGTAGTTGTACTATGGATCATTTAAAGTCACCTGTCCCTTTAAAAAAAGTACCGGTAATTGGTATCGGCAAGTACATGAGGGAAGTACTTGTACTTAGTCCTGAAAAAGTGGTATCGGGACATCCCTAGAAAAAAAAAGTCACATGTCCCTTTAAGAAAAAGGATCGGTAATTGGTATCGGCAAGTACCTGAGGAAAAGTATTAGTACTTGGTCTTGAAAAAAATGGTATCGACACATCCCTAATATTTACTATGAAAAAAGTGTTAAAGCTCATTATGTTATGTCCAAACCAAAAATGAGAAATTGGATGATCGCTAATGATAATAGTCCTTTCAAATATACTGACACTGCTGGTACAATTAGATACACTTTAGCACAGTAATAAAAAAAAAACACAAATGTATACATGTGCTGTAAATATTTCTCCTATCATCTTACAATGCTGGTTAAAAGGAGAACTATGAGGCGAGTGAAAATTACTCAGCCTCATAGTTCGAGCCTACGTGTAACAATTAAACTGTCACACGTCGGCTCAATAGATCGGGAAGTGAGCGAACACATACCTTCGCTCGCTCACTTCTCAATCCTGTCCCTGCAGAGAGTTGACTGTTACTCACGGCTCCCTGCAGGGATTCCCCCCCTCCCCTGTCCGATCCTCCAGCGCTGACTGGCGGAAGGGACGGGGGAGGGGGCGGGTACAGCTGGCTCTGCCTCTAGATAGGCAGAGCCAGCTGTCAATCACGCAGCTGGGTGGATCTCAGCAGTAATGTCGAGATCCATCCAGCGAGCTGTAGCTCGCGGGAAACTGAGCTTTGGATCACGGGAGGACGCTAATTTGTGTCCTCCCGGGACCCTTAGGAGAACTATGGGGAAAAGCACATGGGGAAAAGCACATGGGGAAAAGCACATGGGGAAAAGCACATGGGGAAAAGCACATGGGGAAAAGCATAGTTCTCCTTTAACTTAATGAATGGATACACTGTTGCAGACCAGTATTGGTAAACTTACAAACATTTCTGAGGAGCTGTACATATGTTGCAGACTTCAAATGTTGTCATTGTGATCTATAGTGGTGAGTGATGGCTCACTACTACTATCCCACTTACAGACAAGGACCAAAGGAGGGGAAGGGGTATGACCTGCACTCAAGGGTCGTCAGTAATAGTAAAATCTCACATGCTCTGTCTGTGCCATATGCAGAATTTTTAAATTGCACTGATTTCTCCAAAACAAAATGTAAAGGCTTATTTTAAGTGTAAAGTGCACTTTAGCAAATTGGGAAAACACGTACTCTACAGGTGAAACTCGATTAGAATATCGTGCAAAGTTCATTTATTTCACTAATGCAACTTAAAGGTGAAACTAATATATGAGATAGACTCATTACATGCAAAGCAAGATAGCTCCAGCCGTGATTTGTCATAATTGTGATGATTATGGCTTACAGCTCATGAAAACCCCAAGAACCCCAAATCCACAACCTCAAAAAAGTAGATTATTGCATGCAATCAATAAAACAAGGATTGTACATAGAACAATATCGGACCTCTGAAAAGTACAAGCATGCATATGTACTCAGTACTTTGATTTGGGCCCCTTTTGCAGCACTTACTGCAATTACTTTTGCACGATATTCTAATTATTCGAGTTTCACCTGTATATCCATGTTCCCATTCATATAGCAGAACGTAAAACAAAATTATTAAAAATTGCTACTTCCGTTTTAGTGCTTTGTACTAGCTTGCAAATCCTACATAGTTCATAATTAATTTTAAGGAGGGAGCTGTGGAAAGTTATGTTTACTCTATTTAACCGTGTCTGTACTGACATATCTCATCAGTTGTAAACTCAATTTAAACAGTCTGTCCTAACAAAGGGTTCGAGACTTAGAAGCATTGTATATTATATAGGTTTAACTCAAGGGACTTATGTCTTTTTCAACCTAAGTAACTATGTTAATAAGAGAAAGTTCAGTCTAACCCTCAGTTTTTCCCTCTACTTTTACTTTAAAACTGCTCAAAGTAGCCTGAAATCTGAGACAAGGCCTTCACCAAAGAAACATCTTAAGAAAAAAAACATTTCGGGTACGCTGTGTGAATGGGAACACAAGCATGTAATTATGTTTTCTTAAAGCCACAGCTACAACAGTGCTTTACAGTGATCTTCTGGGTCCCGTACAGCCACTATGCTGAGCTAACGGTCCTCCGTTCCCGTAGCCAGTTCTCTATCCACGTACACACCACCTCATCTATGCCCATAGCCCTCAGCTTGTGTAGCAAGCGTTTGTGTGGTACCGTATCAAAAGCCTTTGAGAAATCCAGATATACCACATCTACCGGCCTCCCTCCATCCATATCTCTACTCACCCCCTCATAAAAAGTTAAAACACATTGGGTCGCTGGCATAGCACAGTGGCTATTTAGCGAACGTCTAGTTTTTTCCCCCCTCTAATCAGAGCATAAAAAACTCTTTGGTCTTTACATTGATCGTCCTGGTCCTATAAAGCCACTGTGCTGGGCCAAGCAAGTGACCCAATGTGTTAGAGGAAGTCGCTCAGCACAACGGTAGTACAGGACATGGAAGATCACTTTAAAGCACTATAGTAGCACCAGATACTATAGTATTTTACAGGATCCCAGTGCCTCTGCAACGATAGTTTATGTATACTTACATCGTGCCAAGCTGGCCCGATGTAACTAAATATAAATACAGCTGAACTTCAGCTTTAATAAAGCTATAATTTTCTATAAAATAATGAAGAAACTTACTGACAGAAAACTGAGCAAACCATACATACTATAAATTGCTAATATCATGAATGTTTCAAGCAGGTGAACGGCGACGCATTAAAGCAGTTCAATTTACCAACACTGTTAGCAATAATTCTCCAGTTTTTTTAATCGGTATTTTCGACACAACATACACCTAACTCGTATCAATTGACTTAAACCACTTGCCATACATAAAAATCTTTCCTCTATCATAGCATTTCTCCTACACTTCAGTACTTTATACACAGCGATCCACCACTTCCAACAACACCTTGTTCATAAGCTCCTTCAAATACACAATAATCAAAACCTCTTACCCCCAGGGCGATCCAGCTTTAAAATGTCTCTTAGGTGTTGAGTTGCGTCAATATCAATACTAGAAGCTGTAGCCATACTTCCTAAAACTCTCCCGCCTCACCAATCCCTTTCAACGTAAAATCAGAAAAGCTTAGCTCGCTCTACTTCCGCTCTGAAGTGAGCATGCCTTATTTCTTACCCTAGGAAACAAACGCATATGCTGAACGTTCCCATCACGCATTTTAAAAAAAGTTGTGTCGCTTCGTATTCATTAATCAGCTCACGAGTATGCATGAGCTTATTGGTTCTAGATTGGGGAATATAAAAGTTAATTTTGTTGTTTAGTACTCCCCCTGGGTATGCGTGGACTAATTAACTCTAGCTATTGGTAAATGTATACAGTCATTTTTCCACATATTTTCACAAACATAAACCTTTCACCTGCATGATTATTTTTACTAAGTACGGATTTTTATTTATATAAAATGTAATATTTAGCTACACATTTCCTCCCAGGAAGGACTGGTTCGGAACCAAATTCCTCTCAGTGGTGAATGGGGGGGGTGGGAATTGCACCCCCTGAGAGGGTTTGCGATGACCACAATGCTGAACGGGCAGTGTGTGCGTGCGCACACTGGCCCATTCGGCATTTGTCTCCCGAGCATTATTCAAACCAGCTGAAAATCTTAAGATTTTCGGCTGGTTTTCTAGCATGCTCCTTAGACAAAAGACGTGCGACCGTACAGTGAAAACGGTCACACGTCTTCATTCACACTGCACGATTCTCGTCCGATCGAGGGATTTCCCCCGATTCTCGTACGAGAATCGTGCAGTGTATGGGCACCTTAAGGCTGGCAGCGGCGGGAGGATCACACAGGTATAGGCTAGGGTTGCCACCTTTTCTTCAGACCTCGTTCACACCATCCTGAATTGTGGCCAGAACGCACTGGATCGCTCAGTTTGGTGTGGGGCGGGGCATGACGGTGCATTGAAGTGAATGGCACCGCAGCCACGCCCTCCGGCCGCAATGCGATCGGCCATATGGGAACGCAAAGCACATCAATGCCTGCGGTCCGGTCAGAAAAAATGCAAAACACACTGAGGATGGTGTGAACGAGGACTCAAGCCAAACCCGAACACTGTAGCACCTCGTCATTTTTTGGTAAAGTTTACACTATGCATATATTTTTTTAATTAACCACTTAAAGAACGGGGTGTTTCACCCCCTTCCTGGCCAGACCATTTTTCAGTGTTCAGCTCTGCAGTACTTTGACTGACGTTTATTCCGTCATGCAACGTTGTACTGAAACAAATTTTGTACCCTATTTTGGGGACACATAGAGCTTTCTTTTGGTGGTATTTAATCATCACTGGGGTTTTTATTTTTTACTATATAACAAAAAAGTACTCTAAATTTTGAAAAAAAAACCTTTTTTCCCTATGAAATGTTATAAAAAAATGTATTATCACCCCAATTTTTTGGTAAAATATAAAAGACTGAGTTACGTCGGGTAAATAGACACCAAACATGTCGAGCTTTAAAATTGTGCGTGCCCTAGAATTATTGCTCTCACTGTGACGTTCGCGGCGATATGTAACATGTGCTGCGTAGTGGGCGGAATCATCGTTTTTGCACGTTGGCGCACCCGGTCTGTGAAGGTACGGGGGGGGGGGCGCACAAGCGATCAAGGGTCTCTAGAAACGCCTGATCACTTGCATGTAAACAGCCATCGCTGGCTGTTTACATGGTGACAGTTTACCCGCTCTTGTGTGCACTGAGCGCTGCGTACGAGAGGGGGGAGGGGCAGGACGTCTTAAGACGCCCTCCCACTCCTATAAGGTGCTTAAATAACATTGGAGGTAATAACAATATTGAACAGGAAAAAGGTAAAGGGAAGGAGCGCAGACTGTGTGGAAGGAGATTGACCAGGAAATAACAGTAAATTGAGGTGGGAATGGAAATAGGGCACTCAAGTGTGATGGAATGGATGGGCACAATGGTGGTGATCTCCTGGTGATGTTGTCAGGAGGTCTGGTCGTGGTGACAGTCAGTGCCCTATTTTCATTCCCACTTCTTTCCACCTCGATTTACTGTTATTCCCTGGTCAATCTCCTTCCATAGAGTCTGCGCCAGTTGATTGCGTTCCTTCCCTTTACCTTTTTTCTGGTCAGTATTACACAGTTAGACACCCCAGTCTAATAACATAAGGAGCTGCACAATGGCCATGAGACACCACACACACCCCTAGGAGTGCGCTAACCAATCAGTCTTCATTTTTCTGACGTAATCACAATGTATCACAAATCATATGGAGTTAATCACAACTTTCCAAAAAGTGAAGCCGGCTTCATAGCCAATCAGGAAGGCGGGAGGGGGGGTTCATGACGTGCCACGCGGCTTCCTGATTGGCTAGGAAGCAAGCTTCACTTGTTGGTAGGCAGCCTGATTTCCTAACCAATCAGGAAGCTGGGCGTCACGTCATGACCGGCTTCCTGATTGGCTAGAAAGCCGGCTTCACTTTTTTCTAGGCAACCTGGCTTCCTGACCAATCAGGAAACCCGGCGGTACGTCATGACTCTCTTCACAGCTGTAAAATGAAACCAAGACACAAACTGTAAAAGTAAAAAATAAGGTTTATTGGAGCAGCAGCACACAAAAAAAACTCCATAAAGGGGGCATTCCTTCCATCCAGCCGACCATGGTTTTGCCCAAGCACACATACCTGACTACCATGGGGATGAGGAATATCCTTATTTGGCAGGCTAAGCTGACAAGCCAATTATACACCAGCACTCATAGAGGAGAGGGATTGAGGAAGTTGCTGGCCTCCTTCCAAACGACCTCGGACAGTCCAGGGTGTTCATTCAGGTCCTCCTGAACAATCTGATTGGATGCAGGCATTGTTCAAGGATTTGACAGCCAGCGGCGCCGACTAGCAAGATACTGAAGCTTGGCCCAGTGGGAGATTCCCCCATCCACACAGTTTGGTGTAGATGGAGCAATCTGTTACACCTTTTCCATCTGAACATCGAAAATCTGCAGACAATCCATAGGTGGATGGCCAGCTTAACATGCCACATACTTACCGTGTGTAAACAGTGCTGGAGGTATGTGGTTTGATCAATAATTTGCAAATGCAAATGCAATAGCTACCCACAATGTGTTAGATAGTGACGCAATGCGGGCTGACCCAATTTCATGTGTTACCGTTATAAAAGTACTCCATGCATTCCAAAGAATGACAATGCAGCACGCCTCCAGCACAGTAAACGCACAGGAGCTACGTTGTACAGTATGTTGTGTCTATTGCATGGAAGCGTGCAATCAATACATAGCAACAATGTCAATAGTACATGAAATAAGAAATGCGTTACAGGCACTGCACATTAAAATTGCATTCATTACTCTCATGTAACAGTAACCCAAAAGCAACAGTAGTGTCCAACTCCACCCACTTTAAAAATAAATGAAACAAACAAAAATACGAGAAGCTAGCAAGGACAGATGAGAGTAATGATGTGAAATTATCCAAAAGAGGATGGGAGGGTTGGAATTAGATGCCACCATGGGGTGTCTAGGTTACCCTTCTCGCTACTCCCCTCTCCTATTCCCTCCCTTGTCTAAGCTAGTAGATGTGTAGCTGCTGCAACCTGCTCTGCACCTTGTGATCTTGTACTCAATAGGAACTTTAGGTTAGCCAAGCTGAGAATGTTGAGGCAGCTGCTCTGAACCATGATGATCTGAAGTGGTTTACATACAAGTTACATTTCCATGATGGAATACAGTGCATACGTGTGAAATAGTTTGCGATCAGCTCATCCCTCACCACTCGTCCAGCTGTTGCAGAGCCGGCGTTAGTGTAAGGCAGCTCAAGTGGCCGCTTGAGGGCACCAGCGGGAGGGGGCGGAAAAATCCTAGCATAGCTGCAAATGTAGTTAGATGTAACGGTGGGGACGGGGCTCCGGGCTTCTGCTGCAATGATCTCAGCTCTGCCCCTTATGCTGACTTTGGAGCCGCTCAGCCAGCACTGTGTCTCTAGCTGTTCCCCCTGCCATGTGCATCGTGTGAAGACTCACACTTCCTCCTCCAGGTCACTCTCTGCACTGTGGGAGGAGCCGTTCTCACCTCTCTCACTACCTCCTTGTCCCGAGCTGCAGGTACTAGTGTGTGTGTGTTTGTCTCTGCTCTGTGTGTGTGTGTCACTGTGTTTGTGTGTGTGTCACTATGTTTGTGTGTGTCGCTGTGTTTGTGTCACTGTGTTTGTGTGTCACTGTGTTTGTGTGTGTGTGTGTGTGTGTGTTACTGTGTTTGGTGTGTCACTGTGTTTGTGTGTGTGTCACTGTGTTTGTGTGTGTATGTCTTTTCTCTGTGAGCTTGTAAGTCTCTTAACCCTTACCCTGCCACCGCCGTAAGGCACATGGTGGAACAAAACTGTTCCCAGCTGGCCAGGTCAGTATGCCTTATGGTGGTGGCATTGACAGTTCTGCTATAAGCTCATGGTCGATTTAGCGACCATGAACTTATAGTAGAACTGTTCCTCGGACTGTTCCCCTTTAAACTAATAGCTGTCATCAGCGGCTCACAAGCCACTGATGACCGCTATTTAAAAAATCCCGGGCGCCCCCCAGCCGGCACCGCTGCCGCTGGCCGCCGGCATCTGGAGCCTCTCATCCCTGCCTGGAGATGCTCCAGGCAGGGATCTGTGTTTGCATGGAACCCCCCTGCTGCTCCCCGCTTGTAGGGGCTGGGGCAGTGGGGAGCGAGTTGCTGCTGGTGGGGAATAGCCATAAGTTTCAGGATGGCCGAGCGGTGAGGAGAGCAGAGCCGCTGTCATCCTGTCAGTTTCCGGATGACAGTGGCTCTGTGCATGGCTACATCAATTCCTGTTCATTCATGATTTTCTCAATGGGGAGAAGCACTCACTATAGAGGCTTCTCCCCATTCAGAAACTGGTGATAGTAAATATTTTACTATCACCAGTTTCTGAATGAATGGGAAGCCTCTGTACTGAGTGCTTCCCATTCATTGAGTGCTGAGGCTGCAGAAAAAGGAATTGAGGACTCTGTCTTCAATTTCTTTTTCTATTTTAAAAGGGAAATGTCAGGGGAAATGTTTTAAAAAAACTAATAAAAAAAAGTGCAACCCCCCTCCCCCCACACACATAACATACACGTGCACCGTATTGTGGTGTACGTCCATGACTGCAAAAAGCTCTACTGACGTACTAGCGGTAGAAGCAAACGACAAATTAGTACTGAGATGGTATCTGGTTCCTCTTCACATATCCCGTTCAGTTCCCTCCAGGTCTCCATGCTGTTTTAGAGGTTGCCATGCGGACGGTTCCTTCATTCACATATGGTGGGAGTGTCCTAAGATTCGTCGCTTTTGGACAAGGGTGTACCAGTTGATCTATACTGTCACAGGCCAATCATTCTGCAAAAACCCGGTTGAAGCACTACTTGGTAAGAAACCAGTGTTATGCACAGGGACCCAGTTTCAATTGGTCACCCACATTTTAACCGAAGTGAGGAGAGTGATCGCAATGCTACCGCCCCCTTTTCGGAAGTCAAGCAAAGGGTTTCGCAAGTTATGTTCTTAGAGAAAATTTCAGCTGTCCAGTCCAATACGCTAACCAAATTTGAGAGAATGCTTGTAATCTAACCTTCCATATACCTGTAGTCTCCAGGGACAGTGACCTACAAATTTTCCCTGGCCGAGTTGAGGGCTGCAAAATCCCTGGAACAGACACTTACCCTACTTACCCTCCTAACCTCCCCTCCTTCCCGCTTTCTTACCTTAACCTGAGTCTCCCCCACAAAGTCTACGATTAGACGGGCTCGAAATGTGAAGGATGGTTTATCCACTCCTTTTAAGTCTCCAGTAGACTACAGGTTATTAAGAAGTTGTACGTCTTGATGTAAACTATAGATAGTGCTAGTTAGAAATGCAACATTGAATGATGTACACCTCTACTTTACATTACTGTGTTGTAACACACTGTTCAAATTATTCTATACTTTGTCTACCTTCAAAAAACTATTGAAAATCAATAAAAAGTGATTTAATATAGGGGACAGACTTTCTTGTTAATCGGGAAGCCGGGTGGCAAGTCTTTACACGCTGCCCGGCTTCCTGGCTAATCACCAGTCCCTGAATGGGACTTTTGGTACTCGGTAATTGGCATCAGCGAGTACCGGAAAAAAAAATATCGGTACTCGTACTCGGTACCAAAATACCGGTATCGGTGCATCCCTACTGTAAAGCACAATTTGCATTTTTTTTAAATTAATTTATATCACCCATATACATTTTACATGTTTTATTTATATATATTTTGAAGTAATAAAAGCTGAACCGAAACTACAGAATATAGAGAAATCCTTCCAAATGCGTGTCAGTACACATTAGAACATTTTGGATAATTCAACATTATTAGCGCTCCGGCCTGATTCGGAGCTGGAACGCACTGGATCGCATCTCGGCTGGCTCACTGCATTCTGGGGCAGGAAGGGACCACAGTATGATCGCCCGCACCGGAATGCGTGGCACAACAATGCCTACATTCTAGTCAGGTGCAGTCATAAAAAATAGTGCTTTCAGCATTTTTTTCACTGATGTGCCACGCGTTCTGGTGCGGGCGATCGCACTGCGGCTGGGGTGTGTGGCTGCGGTGCCATTGACTTTAATGCACCCCCACGTACCATTCCGGTCCGGAACGCAGGAAGCCGGCCAGAATGCGATACAGTGCGTTCCAGAGTAGAGCTGCAACAACTAATAGATGTAGTCGATTAAAATTGACGATGGAAAACGTTGATTAGACGGCTATCGATTAGTTACCCTGCACGTGGCTCCACACATGACCCGAGCTGCACGACAGAGGACACGCCTCTTCTCCTCTCCTCCCCGCTCTGAGCTCCCTGACTCGCCGCTGACTGCCAACGATCAAGGGGGAAAGGGACCTGACAGGCCCACGATCTCGCTGATGGTACATTGCGCAGCTATAGAGGAATACAAATCCCAGCAATACATTATACACTGTATGTATAATGTATTGCCAGGATGTGTTGTATTCTTCTATAGCTGGTGGTATATTCTGCATTGCGCTGTATACAGCGCAATCATTTACCACAAGCTATAGAGGAATACAATAAATCCCAGCCAGCAATAATACATTATACAGCGGTGCAATCCACGCAGAATACCACAAGTAGGACTTCCGGTTCCAGTGCCTGATGGAGTAGCTGTGTGCGATCCCGCTCCGTCCTGCTCATATCCGAACACAGACTATATCTTCTCTCCCCCGGCCCGTAAACCGGCACATACTTTGCACCTGCTCCGTGAGCGATAGACAAGTTTGAGTTACAACCAACAAAACAAAACATCTTGCCGGCCACGGACATCCCGCACGAAAAATCCAATATGGCGGATCGGTCTCGACAAGCTGGGTGAGTCCCCCCGCCTAGCACTGGAGGCTCATACTACCCGCATACAAGCAGTGGAACAGCGTGTGGGGGATGTGGAGAATCACTTATATGACTTTCAGGCTTCCCATGAGAACTCTAACAAACAACTTTACTACCTTTTGGACAAGGTGGACAATCTCGAAAATAGACTGCGACGGAATAACCTTCGCATTACCGGCCTGCCGGAATTTGTGCCGTCTGGGGAACTACAGCATTTTTGCTCTTACATTATTCCCCAAGCACTAGGCCTTACTGCCTCCTGTAAGGTAGAGAGAGCCCACAGGCTAAGCCCGCCCAGGGATCAACAAAAACCACGACCTGTCATAGTCCGCTACCTGGACTTTGCTGATCGTTGCAACATCCTCCTAGCCTACCGGGCACAACATCACCTGATTGCCGGCGGCCACAAGCTCCTGTGTTCAGGGCAGCCATTAGAAATGTTGGGGCCCCTTACACGGCTTTAGGCCGGGCTCCCCCCGCACCGCCGCCACACTGAGCCAGTCACACTATTATATACCTGTGACATATACCGCAGTGCTGTACAGAGAACACTGAGCCAATCACGTCAGTCAAGCTTGGAGCGGTGTAAGTAATAAAAGAAAAACTGTGGTGTGCAATGGAGTGAAATGTAAAAGGTAAATTATACAGCAATCAATGCAGAATGGCACCGGCTAAGGAGGACTACAAATCCCAGCAATAATACATTATACAGCGCAATGCAGAATACCATCAGCTATAGAGGAATACAACAATCCCAGCAATACAATATACATACAGTGTATAAATGTATTGCTGGGATTTGTGGTCCTCTATAGCTGATGGTATATATAAAGTGCAATACACCCCGAGCTATAGAGGAATACAACAAATCCCAGCAATACATTTGCAGTCTTACCTGCACACTCTTCAAGCAACTTTACTTTCTTCCCCCGAGACCATGGGACTGTCGGCAGATGCCGTTCCCCCATGCTGCAGTCTCCCTGCAACAACGTGATCATCTTGGCGGGCAGCGTCTTAGCGGGCAGCAGCGGGAGAGAGCTCAGAGCTGTATGAGGCGGGGAGGAGGTGCAGTGGGTAGCGTGCAGCACGCGTGGAGCCGCGAACAGGGGCAACTAATCGATGATGGAAAATGTTGACAACATTTTCTATCATCGATTTTAATCGACTGAGTCGATTAGTTGTTGCAGCTTAGTTGTCGATTAGTTGTCCCATCAGTCTCTGTACAGAGGAGCGTACACTCTAATGTACCCCCCACAGTCACATCATTCTCTGTACAGAGGAGCTTACATTCTAATATCCCCCCAGTTACATCAGTCTCTGTACAGAGGAGCTTACACTCTAATGCCCCCCCCCCCCAGAGTCACACACTATTATTATACATTTATATAGCACTGACATATACCGCAGTGCTGTACAGAGAACCCAGAGCCAGTCACATCAGTCCCTGTACAGAGGAGCTTACACTCCACTCTAATGCAGAATGGCACCAGCTGTAGAATACAATACATGTGTAAAAAATATATCCAAATGTTATTATACAGTAATTACATTATATAAAAGAATTGATTGCAATACATATGAATATTTTAAAAAAAACAATTGGCTAAAACACACACAAAGTGCCCAGGATATGCCCAACGTCAACCAGTTATATCTTAATTAAATATCCATAGTTGCAAACATAATTGTCATTAATTATTCATTGTTCATTTACTGTTCATTTTTCAACCTCAAATACTATGTAACTATGTAACTATGATTGTCATTAGTTTTTCATTGTTCATTTACTGGAACAGACATATCCGGGTCCCAACACGTTTCGCACCAAGCTTCCTCAGGGGACCAAAGGGCGCTATTCTAACAATAATAATAATAATTATACATAAGTTAATTTCATTGCAACACTCAATTCATCAATATTACAAAAATTAAAATTTTTGACCAAACAGTACCGCGGGCGTACGATCCCCCGAGAGGTAGGTACCCCATACTTACCAAACAGCTAGTGTCTGAAAGGGGGCAGGGATTTCCGGATCAGGGGAGAGTGATGGAGGTTTGTGCAAACCAGCCCACTCAACCCCTTCCAGGACCATGCCAGGAACATCGGGGGCACAGGAGGGGGGGGGCGTCCAGAACGATGCAGAGGACCCTTATCATTGGTCTAAAAATAGATTACAGGGGTAGTGACATCAATATGGGACTAATTTAACCAATGTGAAGGTATCCCATTGATATATAAATAAGGCATTTCTAGAATTAATATAAGATAAAGTAAAATAAAAGACCAAACTTCACAATCCATATATATATATATTTCTCAACTCCAATTAACAATAATATCCTTATTGTGAACCTATGCCTCCAAAAAGTCAGTGATCATGGTGTTTAGCAAGTATGTGATTGACGACAAAACTTGTCTAGATAAGAAAAATGCCCTAGTGAAGGACAAGCCCATGTGCTCATATTCCCCCATTATTGAGTGAGAGAACCTGAAGTGTGGGGGTGTCAATTTGAAAATAGATTCAATGTATGTGAAAAATAATATATTATTGGTTTGTTTATATAAATAAATGAGCCCTCACATTATTATTTATTTGTGTATATTCACCAGAGTAAATTAATAAAACTGTTCCCACATTTGTAGGGCATTGTCTTAGTGAACACATGAATATAAGTGAAATAATTGTGTGTAACGTTGTGATCTAAAATCCTAATCCTGATACCTCCATTCCTGTCAGCGAAAAGTTTAATTGTATCCCCTAGCCACTAATGAGAAAACACCAATTGTGATGTGCATAGAAAACCAAATACAAACAAAAACTGTCCCCTCATTGTCTCACTCCCCATGGCAAATCCCCCCCCCTTCAAAATATTCCCTTCCCCCCTCCCCCCCAACATACTGTGTTCTCTGTTCTCTAAAGATTGCCCCTATTGCTATCAAAATCAAGAGAGGATACCATCCTGACGTAGCTAGCCAAAAATAAATATCTTAAATGAGAAAATTAGAATAAGCCCAGCGGTGTTGGGCTCATGTAGCGCAGGCGCCAAACGGACGCACCTGTGCCATCCCCAGCCAGCAGCTCGCCGATCAGGCCGAACAGACCGCCCCCCCCATAAGCCACCACATAGATCGAGCAGCTGCCACGATATGGCGAGAGACCTGAGGGTCCACCCTCAGGCAGACAGCTCCCAATAATCTCCCCACCAACATCGGACAGGGGTAAAGAGCCCACATGTCCCCAGCAGGGCAGCATCCCTATCCCCACAAGGGGTGACCCACGTGACTCGCGGCGCATAAATCCTAGCAATACATTATACAGCAATGCAGTACGGTATATGAATTTGACTCAGGGCTTAGTGACCCGCTGGACGCAGGGATTAGTGACCCGCTGGACGCAGGGATTAGTGACGCGCTGACGAGCCCACCATAGATGCTGCACAGCCCATCTGAGACTCTCTATGGTGGGCTCTGCAGGGGTCTCAGGTGGGCTGGTCAGGGCTGCATTCCCCTCTCTCCCTCCCACACTCCCTCCCAGCTCCTCTTACCTGCTCCTGGTGCCTATACACCCGTCCTCCTCTGCTACCGGACTGACCGGAAGTGACGTCTCTTCCGGGCGCACTGACATCAGACGAGCAGAGGTGCTGATGGGGCCCCAGCCTGTCTCCAATCTGCTGGATCGGCAATGCTGGGGCTCTGCGCTGCTAGGGCCAGGCCTCCACCGCCGCAGCGGGGGCTTGGCCGCCTCCTCGCCTTTCACTAGTAAAGAACGCACAGTTTAGCAGTAGAGAACACACAGCTCAGCAGTAGAGAACGCACAGTTGACCAGTATAGAATGCACAGTTCAATAGTAAAGAACGCACAGTTCACCAGTATAGAACACACAATTCAGCAGTATAGAACACACAATTCAGCAGTATAGAATGCACAATTCAATAGTAGAGAACGCACAGCTCCACATTATAGAACGCACAGTTCACCAGTATAGAATGCATGGTTCAATAGTAAAGAACGCACAGTTTACCCGTAGAGAACGCACAGTTCACCCATAGAGAACGCACATTTCACCCGTAGAGAACACACAGTTCAATAGTAGAGAACGCACAGCTCACCAGTAGAGAATGCACAGCTCAGCAGTATAGAATGCACAGCTTAATAGTAAAGAACACACAGTTCAGCAGTATAGAACGCACAGTTCACCAGTATAGAATGCACAGTTCAATGGTAAAGAACGCACAGTTCAATAGTAAACAGCAGCAACTGTTGGAATGCACAGCAATCGCTCGCAAAACTTCATTCTGGGTGGGAGAGGGCGTGGCGATGCATTGAAGTCATGGCACTGCAGCCAGCCATTCAAAACATTGCCTGCGTTCCAATCCACTGCAAACACAAAAAGTAGAGAATGCAGCATTTTTTGCGTTCTCAGTGGACCAGAACGCAGGCAATTTTTTGCCACACGCCTGACTACGGCAGAGGGGTGGGGCTGCAGTGCCATTGACTTCAATGTACCGCCACACCCCCCTCGCCCCAGAACGAAGGGGGAGGTTTTGTGAGTGCTTTGCGTTCCAGCAGCTGCCATTCTGGAACGCACAGCAATTAGAGTGAATGGGCCCTTTAGATACTTCAGGCAGTTCAGTTTTCAAAGGATACTTGTGGCCTTTAGGTTGGATTCACTTCACTTGTTTTTATGGCTTGTTCATACCAATTGCGTTGCGTTCCAGAGCGCAGAGCATGCAGCATTTTTTGCGTTTGCAGTGGGCCAAAACGCAGGCAATTTTTTGCCACACGCCCGACTATGGCACAGGGGTGGGTCTGCAGTGCCATTGACTTCAATGTACCACCACACCCCCTCCCGCCAGTGGCGTAACTAGTGACCTCAGGGCCCCGATGCAAGAATCCATGAAGGGCCCCCCCCCAAGAAAAAACAAATTATAGATATATATATTTTTTAAACAAAATTTAGACAAGGAAAAAAAAAACACTCTCCTCTTTCATGTCCCCAACTCCCCATTATCTCCCCCTTCATGTCCCCAGCTTTCCGCTCCCGGACCCCATGTCACCTTCCTTCATGCTTCCAGCTCCCTGTCTCCCCCTTCATGTCCGCAGCAGCTCTATTCGGCACTGGGCAGCAGTTCTGTGTGATGAGGGGGCGGGGATTACATCGCTCCCACTCATTGGCTGCTGCCCGGCTGAATGATGCTTCACGCTGTGCCCGGAACAAGGTGAGGGGAGCAGCGTGAAGCATGTAGGGCCCAGGACAGGAGGAAGAGGTCCCAGGAATGACATTCGCGGTTACCGGGATAATAAATATCCTGGTAATCAGCGGTCACCGGGGCCCCCTTCCTCCTGTCCTGGGCCCCCTCCAAGTGGCGGAACTCCAGGGCCCGGTCGCGGCCGCGACCTCTGCGACCCTGGTGGTTCCGCCACTGCCTCTCGCCTCAGAACGAAGGGGGAAGTTTTGTGAGTGATTGCTTTGCGTTCCAGCAGCTGCCATTCTGGAACGCACAGCAATTGGTGAGAATGGGCCCTTCAGATACTTCAGGCAGTTCAGTTTTCAAACTATACTTGTGGCCTTTAGGTCGGGTTCACATCACTTGTTTTTATGGCTTGTTCATACCAATTGCGCTGCGTTCCAGAGCGGCAGCTGCTGGAATGCACCGCAATCGCTCACAAAACTTCCCCCTGCATTCTGGGGCGAGAGGGGGTGTGGTGATGCATTGAAGTCAATGGCACCGCAGCCCGCCTCCCGCCCGCAGTGCGATTGGACGCGTAGCAAAACATTGCCTGCGTTCCGGTCCAC
The DNA here is from genome assembly GCF_000935625.1 of Nanorana parkeri. Taxonomy (NCBI): domain Eukaryota; kingdom Metazoa; phylum Chordata; class Amphibia; order Anura; family Dicroglossidae; genus Nanorana; species Nanorana parkeri. Next base: position 26,649 of record NW_017309794.1, on the reverse strand, counting down.
AGCAAACGCAAAAAATACTGCACAATCTATATTTTGCATTTGCAGTGGACCGGAATGCAGGCAATGTTTTGCAGTCGGGCGGTGCCATTGACTCGAATGCAACGAAGGGAGCCGTTTTGTGAGCGATTGCAGTGCATTCCAGGAGCTGCCCCTCTGGATCGCAACGCAATTCGTGTGAACAAGCCGTTAGTTGATGTCTGTTAAATGCACTTGCATCAATGTGGTGTTGGTGGTGGGGGGGGGAGGGATGTGTTCTGCATTCTTTTTAAACAGCAGAAGCCAAAATAGCTTTAGTTTCTTTTAAGACATTGTAATCAATACCTTAAAAAAGCTCCCTGCATCCCTCTGAGATCCCCTGGATGCTGTTGTTGCTGCTAGGCCATGTGGACGGTTGAAATGGATCAGAACCACAACTGGGTTCACACAAGATATCTGCTGTTGTTCCTAATTATGTTGTGTTCGGTGCACCGGAAAAATCACAAACACAGGGTTAAGGTCTATGAAGATTCTAATTTATTCAGGGCGGTCTCTCTCTTTTAGACACAGATAACAGCTAGGGCCTGGTCGCAATTGCGACCGTTGCGACCCTGGTAGTTCCACCAGTGCACGAACCGCTGCTAGTTGTAATATATGTAATTTATCCAGTCTACATTTTTGTTGACAGTAATTATGGGAATCAAGGACTCAAAACCTGCTTTTACCTGGTCTCGAGCCTTGAACTCGTCTGGGACCCCCCTTGGGACTCCTATGGCATCTATGTACACATGTGGATCGAAACTGCCTGATATGGTAACTGGAATGTGGCTACATGTGTGGTGGATGAGTTGTACCAGAACGTGGTCTGTGACTTGTCATTTCGTGTGATGGCTACTTGTTGAGCTCCCACCAACCCCATCAGAAAGAGGATATATATCATGGACATCATGGTGTAGACGGTGCCCTATCCTCAGGGGCTGGGACTTTCTTGATGTGGGAGGCTTGAATCCAAGTGTTCTTCCCAGCCAACTTGACAGATGTGGCCGTGGTTAGCAGGACCTGGAAGGGACCATCATATCTGGGTTCAAGGGAATGTTTTCTCACAAATTTCTTTACTAACACCCAATCTCCAGGTAGCAAGCTGTGAGTCCCGGTATCTGACTCAGGATCTGGAATGGAAGAAAATACTTGTGCATGGATACAGGTTAATTCACGTGATAATGCAGTCACATAATTTAATAATATGCCATCCATGGCAGTAAATGATGAGCGGAATATTAACAGTCACAACGATTTAAAACGAAATACTTTGTGAATAAATCCCCGTTTCCTCGATAATACCGGTCTGTGCGCAAGCGCAGATGCTGAGGTCGACAAATTCGACTATGTCGGCGCTCAACAGAACACCGGTATCTGCGTTTAGTATCGGGGCATTTTCACGAGTATGAGTACTCGTGAAAATGCCCAGTATTGGCAGTGGTGTATCCCTACCTAATAATATACTGCATTGCTGGGACTTGTAGTCCTACATAGTTGGAGCTATTCTGCATTGCTGTATAATCATCATACACCAATGCAGAATACCACCAGCTATGCAGGACTAAAAGTCCCAGCAATGCATTATAATAAAAGTGAGCACTATATCACCAGCATCCCCTCACCCCCCCTTCCCGCTCCAGACTTACCTTTCCTCTCCTGCGGGGCCCTCTTCCTTGTCTCTGCGGCGTCCATCACCAAGAGAAGGAGGAGGGGACAGTCACCCGGCGGGATAAGGTATGCCGCCGGGTCCTCTCCTCTCTCCTGATACTGTCGGGCGTTCGGTCCATGACCGAGCGCCTGACTTTTCAGAGGAGGGAGACACCAAAATGACTGTGAGTAATTTTTGTGTCACCCCTCCAATGGTGTCCCCCGGGTGCGGGCCGCACCCCCCGCACCCCCCTTGTGACGCCACTGCTGTGGGGGGCTGTGCGGCAAGGAAGGCTGTGCGGCACGATCTTGGGGGGGGGCTCTTCTTCCTCGCTGCCCCCCCCAAGTGGCGGAACACAAGGGCCCGGTCGCAATTGCGACCGCTGCGACCCTGGTAGTTCCGCCAGTGATGATATGTACTATAGCACATAAAACATGCCCCCACAAAACATGTCACTGGTTACCTATGGCATTTTTTAATGGGAACATGTTTTATGTGCTATAACAACAACAAGTCAGCACCCTCCCACCCCTTCCTACTCTTTTCAATTGATATTTTTTATTAAACATTTTGATTAAATGTTTTAAATACCTTTTCCATTAGGAGAGAGGTCCAGGTGTGCAGAGAAGGACGGCATCGGTCACAGGCAAGAAGAAGAAGCCGCTGTCCAGCCCAGTCCACGCGCAGGCTGTCGGAGGATGCTCTCCCTCGCTCTCTCTCCCTCTCTGATGTCACTTCCTCTCACCATCAGAACACCGTGACCAGAGAGAAGGAGGGAGGGAGTGACTGGAGACAGCGCCGCTCAGCGCTCGCCGCTCGCTGCCCGGCGCTCACTACCTGGCGCTCACCGCTCACCACTCACCGCCAGCTGAGCAATTCTGCCAGGATTCAAAACCCGTACTGTCCGGGTGAAACCCGTACGGGTGGCAACTCTACCCCCATGTGATAGCAATGGTGTTTACAAATGAAAGTCACATATAAGAAATAAAAATTCTTTTTTTTAAAGTCTCCCGCCCCCCACGTGCATGCACATACACACGCAAACACGCGTCGGTGTGCCTACGTGCAAAAAAGACAATTGCGCTATACATGTTACATATCGCCGCAAACGTCGGCGTGAGAGCAATCATTTTAGGGACATCAATCACTAAACATGTTACATATCGCCGCAAACGTCGGCGTGAGAGCAATCATTTTAGGGACATCAATCACTAAACTGATGAGCGGTAAAAGCGTTTAAAATGTTCCTTATGGGAAATTTGGGGTATTTACTTTTTTTGCGGCTTCACGGGCGAACGCAATTTTAAGGCTTGACATATTTGGTATCTATTTACCTGCCGTGACCCCATCTTTCATATTTTACCAAAACATTGGGTATTATATTATGTTTCTTTGCACTAAATTTTAGTTTAGTTTATTTTTTCCTACAAATACCGGTTAGATAAACATTTGCGCAAAAACCGTGCAACAAAAAATTGCAACTAGAATTTTTTTTATTCTACAGGGCCTCTGCTTCCAGAACATATATCATTGTTTGGGTGTTTGAGGTTGTTTTCTAGCCAAAAATGTATATTTTATTATGTGTGTGCAAATGTAAAAAAATGGCCCATGACCACGCTGAGAGGAGGGAGGGAAGCATGAGAGAGACCGACCGATGCTAAGAAGCTCTCAGCGTCGGTCGATCTGTCTCTCTCTCCCCCAGTCTCTGTCACAATAACAACCCCCGGCATCCCTGGGGCCTCTGTCTGCAGTGCTGGGTTTGGGAAACACTTACCTTTCCCCTCCAGGCAGACAGCAAACATCTCCATCCTTGATCTCCGGCGCTTCTGCCCGGCAAATTAAACTCCGCCCCATGTAAGTACTTCAGGGGAAGATACCAATAGCGCGCGGGGGCCCAGGTCCAGGCAAATGTAACTATACATACAATTCTATCAGAAAAAATTATAGCTTGGAGCCCGGGACCCACCGGGGCCCCTTACAATGGTACTGGCCGTACCCCCCTGACGGCGGCCCTGCTGATGTTCGCAGATTATTCTGCAATACTATCTAAACAAAGGAAGGCCTTTCAACGCATCAAATTCACACTGGCATATCCAGCGATTCTTCGCATATCTACTCCTGACGGAAAATCCAGGTCATTCCCATCTGCTGCTGAGGCTCGGGCCTATGTTCAGACGATGCAAGGATCGTCCACACAGTCTCCGTCCAAAAGCCCTCCACGCAAAAAGAAAGCCTGAAAGCATTTGTATTGCCCTAGTTAAGATTTTCTGGGCTATGCCCACTCTGTGTTTACCATAATCTTCTGGTAATTATACTTGAGACGGAGCGTAACTTACACAATTGTGCTCTTGATGTTAGAGGGAGATCTGGTGTTCCAGACTCTCATGCTCTACCTTTTGCTACTGAGCAACACCCATCTTCGGGAAAAAAGGAAGTCGCTTACAGGAATTACAGTTCTAGTTTTTGTTGATGTTGGGGGTTTTTTTCTCTCTTATTGTTACCTATTTTTCTACCTGCTATGTATGCTTTTTACAAAAATGTATGTTCCAATGTCTTATATTCCACCCACAGAGAGCTCAGACACTCAGACACAGACCCAGGAGCTCCCGCTCCTCTACATGGAAAACCAGCTGCTGAACCTCCACTATTACAAGAAGGAATTCACCCTCTGTGTTGCGTGTGGTGCTCTGGGACATCCACAAGCGCCTCTCCTCCCACAAGTTTTCTACATCTCTTGCACTCTCTACTGTTCCCGATTCTTCAATGGGATCTGTGACGGACCCCCGTACTCAGGATGAGTATGTCCGCCGCTGTTTTCTTCCTTGCTCAGGAGATATTGGAACCTGAAGATCCTTAGCTCCCAGTTTCCCCAGTCACTAGCCAAGGCTTGAGTGTAGGTGAAACAAACTCTGCTTTATTGAGCAACTGCACAAACTTTTATACAGCAAGTGATGAGATCAGAATATAATCCCATCACATCCACCCTCCCCTCCCAGACAATCGGTCTGCTCAACACCACAGGTGTCCACCTGCTAACGAACTCCAGACAGCCATAGCAGTAGCTTGGCCAGAATGTCATTGTTCTGAGCTCCCTCAGAGTACAATGGGAGATAACGAGGGATGGTGCTGATAGTCTTTCCATAACCAGGTCACACAGCATAACGCACTCAAACATAACTCAACACCAATACACATTTAACTTATAAACTGATCACCATGTCGTCACATAGCTCCCCCAAGGTAAAAGATGGCAGACCCGGTGAGACCCTCTACGGGTCCACTTGGGGATGTCCATGATGTCAGTCACCCATACAGCTCCACTTGGCGAGATAGTCCATTGGCATTCTGTTTCCCAGGCCGGTATTGGATTGTGAAATTGGACGTCTGTGGAGCCAGGCTCCTCCGCAACAGCCGTCCATTGGCCCCGGACACCCGGTTCAAACAAACAAGGGGGGTCTCCATAATACTAGGTCCATAGTCGCTGGGAAGGAGGCTGGCCGCCAACCCTCTCCAGGAGCCCAGGTCACGGTGGGTTCCGTGGCATTTCTTCCCCACCAAAGGTAGTCCAATTAGGTCCCAGTCCCCCAAATGGTCTGGACCTGCAATTGTCGTGCCGCATAAGTCCACATATTCCGTCCAAAGGACATCCTGCCTCTGCTGCTGGGGAGGAAGGACGACCACCTCCTCTTCCTGTATCCCAATTTGTTGCTGGGGAGGGTCGACCACCTCCTCTCCCGGATTGCTCATCTGCCACTGGGGAGAGAGGTTGACTACCTCTTCTCCGTGGCACTCTGTTGCCAGCCCTTCAGCTGGGATCAGTAGTTCCTCTGCATCAGCCTGCTGTTGGGGAGAGGGGCTGCCTGCCTCCCTGGCTCCCTGGCGCTTCAGAGGTGTTGCCGGTGGTGGGCAGAGGTCAACAGCACTCTGCTCTGATGCCAGATCTCCTGCTGGGTCTAGTAGTTCCACTGCATCGGCCTGCTGTTGGGGAGAGGGGCTACCTGCCCCATGGCTCCCTGGAGCTTCAGAGGTGTTGCCGGTGGTGGGCAGAGGTCAACAGCGCTCTGCTCTGATGCCAGATCTCCTGCTGGGTCTAGTAGTTCCACTGCATCGGCCTGCTGTTGGGGAGAGGGGCTACCTGCCCCAGCTCCCTGGAACTCACTCTGCTGTTGGGGAGAGAGGTCAGCTACCTCTTCTCCTTGCAACTCACTCAGCCGCTGGGGAGATAAACTGTCTGCCTTCTCTTCTTGGAACCCTGTTGCCAGCCCTTCAGCTGGGAGTGGATGGGGCAGCGGTTCCTCCACATTAAAATCTATAAGATCCCCCACGTCTGAAGCTGGTGATGAGGAAATGGGGTTGACCGCCATCTCTCCCATGAGCTTCAGGGGGGCTATGGGTGCGGGGCAGAGGATAGCAGCACTCTGCCCTGTTGCCAGCTCTTCTTATCGGTCTGCTCAACACCACAGGTGTCCACCTGCTAACGAACTCCAGACAGCCATAGCAGGAGCTTGGCCAGAATGTCATTGTTCTGAGTTCCCTCAGAGTACAATGGGAGATAACGAGGGATGGTGCTGATAGTCTTTCCATAACCAGGTCACACAGCATAACGCACTCAAACATAACTCAACACCAATACACATTTAACTTATAAACTGATCACCATGTCGTCACAGGATCCACCTTGAAAATTATCACGTGGAACGTGAAAGGACTACGGTCCCCCAATAAGCGTAACCAGGTTCTCAGATACCTCAATTAGCTTAAAGTAGATGTAGCTCTTCTCCAAGAGACTCATCTATCTTCATAAGACATCACCCGACTCCAACGATCGTGGGTAGGCACAGCAATCGGAGCCCCATCGAAAGGCCGAACTGCTGGAGTGATTACCCTCATCCGCAAATCACTGCCTTGTCCCCTGATATCTCTTGACTTTGACCCTTTGGAAGGTAGATGGTCCTGCTCCTCCGTACAGATTGGCTCTGACATTATGGATATATGGAACTTATATGGCCCCAACGTTGATAACAAATCTTTTTATACCTCTATACTCTTAAAGCTCAACTGACCTACTACTTCTACATATCACATTGTCGGAGGTGACTTCAATGCTGTACCCTCTCCCTTGGAAGATAGATCTGGACTGACCCACACCAACTCCTCCACTTCATCTTCTGCTTCATCCTGCCGAGACAAACCGCTCAGCTCCTTTCTTAATAGCAGTGGTCTGGAAGACACCTGGAGACATTTACACCCATTGGAATGGGATTTCATGCACTTTTCCCATGCTCGTGGAGTCATGTCACGTATAGACCTTCTCCTAGCGCCCAATTTACTTATGAAAATAAATTCCGTTACTATAGAGAATATGGTTATATCTGACCACTCCCCGGTATCCCTTTATCTGCACAGACTGAATGTTCCAACCTCGCCGAGGTCATGGCGTTTCCCCTCGTACCTTATACATGATGACACCTTCCAACAGCATCTGACACTTTGGTAGCAGGAATAGGCCCATTGTAATGCACAACATGATAATGACCCCATTTTGTATTGGGAAACTGCTAAGCCTGTGTTACGCGGTAGGATCCTGGCTTTTTCCTCTTCCCGTAAAAAAAATGAACCCTCAAAAAATAGACTGAGGCTTGCAACACAGCCAGACTAGCCTATACGACCTATAAAACTCTCCCCTCTGATGGGAATAAAGATGTATGGCTATGGGCCAAACAAAACTGTGATCAATGGCTATTGCAATATGAGACCCAAATACGCTCCTATAAGGACTTTGACCTATTTAAATTTGGCAACAAATCCGGCAGGTTGCTGGCTAACTTGGCTCGGGGGACACAACCCCCATCCCACATAATCCGTCTTTCAGACGACAAGGGCAAGGTTCACACAGACTCCGAAACTGTTTCTGATATTTTCTCTACCTTATACCTCTACCTTCTCAAGTCCTTATATGGTACGATTCCCCCGGACCCTAATGGTGGAGGTACTTACTTACATTCGGTTAGTTTGCCCTCTTTATCGGAATCGGAGCTCTTACACCTAAATGCTGAAATCACGGCACAAGAACTACAGCATGTAATCAAATCGTCCCCTCGAGCCAAGGCACCAGGACCTGACGGGTTGTGCTCCGAATTTTACAAACTTTTGTTGGAATCAGTGACCCGACCCTACCACTGAATTATACCAACTAAATTTCACGCCAGTTGTATGTAAAATACTACATGAGCGGCACTCCTCGCTATCTCTCCCGTTATCGATGTTGGGCAGATGTCATCTGATTCAGATGATCAGTTTTCCATGCCTTCTTTATCCTCTTTAGGCTCTGCCTCTTCTGCTCAAGCATAGGGACGTACAAATGCTCAATAAGACTTTTAATAAGTTCATATGGAGAGGGAAGAAACCGAGGATTGCCTTACGCATACTCCAAAAACCTAGATCTAGCTTGGGGGCTAATGTTCCTGATCTCCGGCTCTACAATCTGGCTTGTCTATTCCGACATGCAAGAGATTGGACACATAATACAGCATATTACTCAAAGACTGAATTGGAACAACACTTGGTCCATCCATGGTCACTGGCTGGAATACTACATACCCCCATTCCAAAACTACCACCCTTTATAAAACAGAATATCCTACTCAGAGACACAGTCATAACATGGAAATTATAAAATGATACAGCCTTCCAGGAATGACGACCCCGTTATGCCCCTCACCTCTTCCCCTATATTCCCCATTGGACTGTCCTCCCCCATTTTTCATGTTTGGCACGACCGGGGCCTCAAAACGATACAAGATCTCTTAACCTCCCAAGGCCGCTGCAAATCACTACCGGATCTTATAGAGACACACCACATATCTCCCAAGCACAAATATATAATATATGGCCAATATGGCCAAATATATAATTTTATCAATTCCCACCTTCGTCTCCCAATACAATCGAAAAGCCAGCTCTCCCATTTTGGGTGTCCCCCCTTTCATGTCCCCTATCCTAGTGAATTCCTTCCTGGAAATACTGTTAGATTTGCTTTGCATCTATTCCACAAGCGAAACTTAGTATATATCTACCCTACTCATTCTCTCTCTTATTCTCCCATGACATATTTTTTTCCTTTTCTCCTCATACTTTTATTGAATATAATGTTTTTATAGTACTTTTTGACGCTTCCAATTATTCCTTGTGTTAATAGTATTAAGCGGCCACTGATTTTGTCATCCGGGTAACATGTTCGAGATATTAATGAAACTATATTGAATGTATAGCTGGCATGTTTACTTGGACTGTACGGCTGTACACCACTTTGTGATACCCGCTGATCTTTTAAGTCATTGTATGTTTTATACAAAACAATAAAGATATACTTGCTTAAAAAAAATACCACCAGCTATAGAGCAATACAACAACTCCCAGCCGGCAATAATACATTATACAGCGACGCAATGCACGTGGAATACCACCAGCTATATAGAAATACAACAAATCCCAGTAACTGCATTATACAGCGCAATGCAGAATACCGCCAGCTATAATGTACTATTGCTGGGATTTGTTGTATTCCTCTATAGCTGTTGGTATTCTGTATTGTGCTGTATTATGTATTATTGCTGGGATTTGTAGTCCTCTATAGCCAGAATCATTCTGCATTCATTGCTGTATAATCGATTTTGAAAATAATCGTTAGCTGCAGCCCTATTCCAGAGGCTGACCACTCTGGAACGCAGTGTTTATGGTGTGAACCAGCCCTTACAGCTAAAAGATTTTAAATCTGGCTCTGATGGGGTGTCAGTCATTTGTATACATATCGTTTCCTCCAATGAAACTACTACCTGTGTCCATGCCCACACAACCAGGTGTATTGGGTGCCACAGAAGACCCACCACCTCCAGGCTGAGCATTGAGACTCATATGAGAATAAGCAACTTCTAACATGTGTGACACAAACTCGTTCATGTCTTCAATAGGAGCAATCTTAAAAGCAACTAAACTCTTCTTATTCTGAATGGATGAAGCTGACCTGACACTTTCACGTAACTTCCAGCAGGCACAACTACATTTTCACAGCTTGCTTCATCAGTATCCACCCATTGTCTGACATCCATGGGTGCTGAAGTCATGTCATCTACTTTATATAAGATGTTGGTTGGTGATTTTTCTGCATGTCTCACTATGCCAACTATTGTAACTTGAGACAATTCCACTTCTTCTATCTTAAAGAGTTCATCACTTTGGGTGGCAGAGAGCAGCTTAGAAACTACAGGGAAATTCTGCTGTGTCCTGGACCTAGCTTTTTTCCTCCCTGTGTAAGTGCATGGGACCCAAAGCCTTCTGGTGATTGCATATACCCTCCACCCAGGGCCGCCGTCAGGGGGGTACGGCCGATATTGATGTAAGGGGCCCGGCCAGCCTTAGAGGCCCGGCCCGGGCACCTTACATGAGTATCGGCCGTTCAAGTGACAGGCCAGGATGTGGCCGGGCCCCCCGCAGCACCGGAGGAGGCCGGGGCCCGCACGCTCCAGACCCTCACCTGGGATGCCTCCTCCGGTGTCCCCAGGGGGTCTCTCCACTGTACATTTGTTTTTAAAGATGGCTGCCGCGAGTAGCAGCGGCCATCTTTAAACCTGGCAAGTGCCCACATATAATTTAATATATTGCCGAACAGGCAATATATTGAATGAAAATCATTCCCTGGTCGTCAAGTGCGGTGCAGATCATACTGATCGCTCCCTGGTGGTGCCTCTGCTAACAGGCAGGGATCGATTAGTATGTCTGCTCAGCCAGAGTGCAGATGACACTGATTCTCCACTGAAGCCCAGGGATGCAGCCCCCCTTCCTGCAAAACAGGTAAGCAGGAGAGGGGGACGTTTTTAAAATAACTATTTTAATTGTTAATATGTGTGTGTGTTTTTATTGTGTGTGTTTTAATGAATGTGTGATTTTTTAAATTTTTTTTAATGAAGCTGTGTGTGTTTTTCAATGAGTGTGTGTGATATGTGTGTTATATTACACATGTGTTTTTTTTTTTAACCACTTCCCGTGGGTTCACGTAATTGTGCGTCATCCACTGGAAGTGGTTATACCAAGAACACGGCTGCTCCTGAAGCCATGTTCTTGTACCGTGTTAAACAGCTGATGATTGCTCTTTAAATACAAGCGATCTGGCGTCTGTATCGCTTGTACGGTGCGGAGCTGTGCCCCCCTCCTCCACGGCCGCCGGTGCCACCGTCAGCTTCCTGGGCTCATCTGCCCCTCGTGTGAGGCCGCGCGTGGAGGTTCTCCTCCGATCACTGGACCTGGAAGTGATGTGCATTACATCACTTCCGGTGTCACTGTACACAGTCTCTGGCTCTTAGGGCCTGTTCAGACCACTTACAGTGCGTTTCAGCCGGCTCCAGCCAGCTCACTTTTGTGCCGGGCAGGAGGGGGCGTTCCAGCCAGCTCACTTTTGTGCCGGGCAGGAGGGGGCGTGGCGGGCCATTGAAGTGACTGGCGTCAATTTGATCTCCTGCACAGGATCGCAGGGCACATTCTGCCTGCAGTGCGTTCCGGTGTGGTGCGGTCAAAATGCTGCAAGCACTATTTTGACCGCATCGGGACGCAGGCACAATGTGCCCTGCGATCCCGTGTGGGCGATCGCATTGTGGCCGGAGGGCGTGGCTATGGCGCCCATCACTTTAATGGCCCGCTACTCTCCCTCCTACCCGGCAAAAATTGAGCTGGCCGCAATGTGATTGCGGGCCAGGACGCACTGCAAGTGGTGTGGACAACCCCTTAGAGCCAGAAGAAGAAGCTGGTGAAGCAAAACCCCTGACGTCTCCATGAAGCGGACCTGTCACATTATATGTGCTATTACATAAGGGGCTTTTTAGCCTGCTATGTTATAGCAATAAAGCTGAGTGTAAAAAAAGGTAAAAATTAAAGTAACAAAAAAAAAAGTAAAATGCAAATTTTTTTTTTTTAAAGTTTCCCCTTTCCCCACATGCACACATACAACACAAACCCGGGTCGGATGCGCCTACATGCAAAAACAAAAATTACGCCAGACATGTTATGTATCGTCACGAGCGTCGGAGTGAGAGCAATAATTCTCGGCCCATCATTCACTGATAGCACTAAACTGATGAGCCGTAAAAGCATTTAAAGCGTCGCTTATGAAAATTTGGGTTATTGTAGTTTTTGGCGGTTTCATGGATGCTTGACATGTTTAGTATCGATTTGCCTGGCGTGGCCCCGTCTTTTATATTGTACCAAAAAATTAGCCATTATATTCTGATTCTGTGCACTAAATTTAATTTTAGTGTATTTTATCCTAAAAATACTGGTGTGATAATCATTTGCGCAAATACCGTGCGACATAAAAAATTGCAACTAGTATCTTTTTATTCTACAGGACCTCTGCTTTCAGAAAATATATCATTGTTTGGGGATCCGAAGCTGTTTTTTACCCAAAAATTCAGATTTGATCATGTGTTGAATTGTATTGTGATTGTAATGTCTGCCCTATATTGTAAAGCGCTGCGCAAACTGTTGGCGCTATATACATCCTGTATTATAATAATACTAATAATAATGTGTGTGCAACTGTAAGAAATTGCTCCGGGCAGCAAGTGGTTAATGAGTGTATAAATATTTGAATGTGTGTGTTTCCCTATTTTGTCTGAGGCAGTGATGATGCTGAACATTTTTTAAACCCGAGCGCCCGAACTGCAACGCAATACTAAAGTTATTTTCAGAGTTGGCACTTTGAGATAAATATATTGATTTTGTGTCGCAGTTGGGCACTCGGGTTCAAAAACATTCGTCATCACCATACTAGTCTGACAGCGACGCAGACGAGTGCATGGAGGTAGGGGGGATCACGTCACTTCCAGCCAGTCCGGCGGCAGAGGAGGCCAGGCACCAGCAGCAGGAGCAGGTAAGAGGAGCTGGGAGGGAGATGCAGCCCCAACCAGCTCACCTGAGACCCCTGCAGAGCCCACCATAGAGAGTTTCAGATAAGCTGTGCAGCATGTATGGTGTGCTCTGTTTGCATATACTCTCCACCACCTATACCGCCACCATAGCCACCATCAAAACCACCATGATTATTCCACATCTCGCCCACAGTCCGACTTTACACTCCAACAACCAATTTGCATATCTCACAGCCCACCCAAATGGTGGATTTCTTTCACCTAATCCTATCCACATACATTTCATTTTGGATAACTGAACTACATTTTATTTAGGAATAATTAATGGTTCACTTTTTAACCACTTGCTGCTTGAGCAATTTCTTACTATTTGCACACACATGATAAAATCAAAATTTCTGGCTAGAAAACAGCTTTAAACCCACAAACAATTATATATTTTCTGAAAGCAGAGGCCCTGTAGAATAATACAATGTTTTGTTATAACTTACCGATAACAGGATTTCTATGAATCTTCCAGGACAGCAACCTGAGAGATGATTGGCTCCTCCTTCTACAGGAAACACAATTAAGAAAGCAGTTAAATACCCTCCCACCCCCTCGTCCCTCAGTTGAGATAAAAGTATACTACCTCCACCAGTCCTCGAGGGGAAAAAATACACACCTATTAACAACTAGATGCATAACCAAATACCAGGGTGGGAAAAGGCCAGGCCAGCAACCTGAGAGGTTAATCAAGCACACTCCAGCAAGCCTACCTCAGGACGGGACCACTGCTTGTAGCACTTTTCGGCCAAAAGTGAGGTCCTGTTGCGACAACACTTCAACACGATAATGTTTTCTGTCACGATCAGACAGCAAATCTGGTCCACCGATGCCCCAGCTTTCTCTGCCAAAGATGTCGCTAGAGATCTAGTAGAATGCGCCTTAACAGAGGTAGGAACTTCCTGGCCTTCCCGAACGATAAATATATACTATCACCTCCCTAATCCATCTGGCCAAGGAGGCCTTAGAAGCTTGTAGACCTTCCCTGGGACCAGAAAATAAGACAAAAAGATGGCTGGACCTTCTGAAAGATCTAGACTTTTCCAAATATTTAATCAAACACCTCCTGACATCTAAGGTACGATAAACTTGTTCTATTGGATACTTAGGGGCATCACAAAAAACAAGGGAGAATAATCTCCTGAGATCGATGGTATTGGGATGACACCATTGGTAAGTATAGAGGATCTGGCTTAAGAATTACCCTATCTGGCAGTATGAGCAAATAATGCTCTTTGATAGAAATAGCCTGGAGGTCCCCAATTCTTCTAGCTGACGTAACAGCCAAAAGAAAAGCCATCTTCAGAGATTGATAGAGACTTCTTCCATTGGCTCAAAGGGGGGCTTAGACAGGCCACCTAATACCAGGGACAAATCCCACAGGAGGGAACGCCTTATCCTTCAATGGACAAGTACGTTCTGCCGCAATCAGAAATCGTTTCACCAAAGGATCCTCTAATAATTTTGAATCCAAAAATACAGAAAGGGCCAAAATTGGACTTTCAGAGTACTGGCAGCCAATTATTTATGCAGGCCTTCCTGTAAAAAATCCAATACGATGGGAACCGAGGGTGAAGCAACATTCTTGAGTCTACACCATGAGGAAAAAACTCTCCAGACTTCACTGTATATTTTTCTGGTAACCAACTTTAACGCTCAGGTGCGGCTTTAGGGGATCACAGCTTTGGTTTAGTAGGAAAAGATTGGTTTCCTTTTACATAGTCCTTAGCAAACACAACCTGATACAATTATATGCAGACAAGATTCTATTTACGATGCTTAGTGCTTTATTAGGTGAAGATAGACAGGGTTGAAGTGGGAGAAAATGGGGTTAGGCAGTTAGCAGAGTCACAGTTATATTTGCAAACAGCTGGAGGTATTTAACTTGATACTTGCAGTTTTAGGCAGTCCGAGGTGCTCTGCTGCCACCCAGTGGTGTTGGAAGAGAATTGCTGGTCTTCAATGAGAAGGGGTTCTCTGAGAGGTCATATCTCAGGAGAGAGGCTGGAAGTGGGCAGGCCTACTGGAGAGGCTGGTCTCACTAGAGAAGAGGGGCACTGTCTGGCCCAACAGAGGTGGAAGCGGAGGGACACTCGTCCAGCCCAATAGAGGAGAGAACGGAGGGCCTCTGTCCGGCCCAATAAGGATACTGGGGAGGTTCAGCCGCGGAGGTATTTGCCTGGCGTCAGGCTCCTAGCACGAACACCAGGCAAATGGCTCAGGTGGTTTAAGTAGGGAAAAGAGGAGGAGCCGGGTGACGTCGCAGTTCGTGACGTCACCCGAACTCCGACGGAGCTGATCGAGACCGGTGGAGAGGTAAGAACATTACAGGACCCCCCCCCCCCCGAGGGACCCCTCCTGGGGGCCAAGGGACCAGACTTGTCAGAATTGCGATAGTGAAACAGTCGGACAAGTCGTGGAGCATGAACCTCGGAGGCGGGCTCCCAGAAGTCGTCCTGAGGACCGTAGTTCTTCCATCGGATTAGATACTGCAACCAGTTCTTACACAGATGGGAGTCCAAGATCTGTCCGACTTTGTACTCCTCTTGGCCGTCAACCTCAACCAACGGCAACGGAACCGGAGTTCGGCCGGGGAAGGTGTTGGGACGGTAGGGCTTGATGAGGGAAACGTGAAAGGTTGGATGAATACGTAGGTTCGACGGCAGCACCAGCCTCACTGCCGCCGGGTTGATCAGGGAGTGGATGGGGAAAGTACCAATGAACAATCCACTCAATTTGCGCAAAGGCGTTCGTAGGTTGAGATGTCTGGTGGACAACCACACCATATCTCCGTTCTTGTACGAAGGCGGAACTCTCCTACGCAGGTCATAATACATACTCAGCAGCCGGGTTGTTCGTAGGAATCTCTTGAGGGATGAAGGAGAGATGGAATCCATAATTAGTATAGAAAGGCGAACAACCCATGGTGGAACTGGTATTGTTGTTATATGCAAACTCCGCTAGGGGAAGTAATTAATGGCAGTTATTCTGTAGGTGGGTGCAGTAACAGCGGAGGTACTGCTCCAGACAGCGGTTTACACGCTCAGTCTGCCCGTTTGTTTGAGGATGGTAGGCGGTCGATAAGCGATGATCAATCCGGAGACTGAGGCAGAGAGCTTTCCAGAATTTGGACACAAATTGTGATCCTCGATCTGACACAATCCTGGAAGGGATTCCATGGAGTTTGAAAACATGCTGTGTCAAGATCTCGGAAGTGTCTTTGGAGGTAGGTAGTTTCGTGAGCGGTATGAAGTTAGACATTTTAGTAAGGAAGTCGACTGCGACAAGGATCGTGTTGAAACCCCCTGAGCGGGGTAACTCGACGATGAAGTCCAGTGAAATGGCCTCCCATGGTTTATCGGGTATAGGGAGGCTTGTGAGGAGACAGAAAGGTGGCCGGGATTCATGTTTTGAGCGGGCAAAAGTCTTGCAGGAATTTACATACTCCCGCACTGTCTCCTCCATCTTTGGCCCCCAGAAGTGACGGCGTAGGAGATTTAGAGTTCTAGTGATGCCGGGGTGCCCTGCCAGTGGAGCGTCATGAGCAAGCCGGAGAATTCTATGGTGCAGAGAAGTTGGGACGTACAGCCGGTTCTCTCTGTAAAGCAAACATTCTTCATCCCCCTGTAACTCCAGTGGGGGGTTTTCTGAGGCTATGGCCTGCTGTAATTCATCTTTAAGGGTCAAGACGGTACATAGGATCTTTTGCTGAGGGATGATTTGGGTACTCGGGCATGATGAGCATTGGGGTTCTTCCAGGAGAGATAGAGAATCTGCCTTCCCATTCTTCGAGCCAGGCCGGTAGGTAATGATAAAATGGAATCTGTCGAAGAAGAGAGCCCATCGTATCTGTCGGGAAGAGAGCGTTTTGCTGCGCTGAATGTATTGGAGGTTTTGATGGTCTGAGTACACTATGAAGGGTATTGAGGTACCTTTGAGTAGATGTCTCCACGTCTCCAGGGCGGTTTTTATTGCCAGTAACTCCTTCTCCCCTACTGGGTAATTGATTTCTGCCGGAGTGAGGGATCGAGAATGGAAGGCAACTGGGTGGAGTGGTCCATCAATGGACGATTTTTGGGATCAGATAGCCCCCAAGAGCCAGGTGGGAGGCATCGACCTCTAAGATGTATTGCAATTGGGGATCTGGTAGTCGTAGAATGGGTGCAGTGGTAAACCAGGTTTTCAGGGTCTCGAAAGCCTCCTGTGTCTTAGTGTTCCAATTGTATTTTGCGTGGATACTAGTCAGTTGGGTTATAGGTTTGACGATTAGTGAGAAATTCTTTATGAACTTGCGATAGAAATTTGCGAAGCCCAGGAATCTTTGTAATGCCTTTTGGTTAGGGGGTCTGGGCCATTTTTGGATGCAATCTATCTTGCCGGGATCCATCTGTATGCCTCTCTCGGATTTACACCGGATTCACATGTAATAATGTGCACACTCTCTCTCTTATAACGCTCTCATAGTGCTTTTAATGTCTATACATTGTATATCAATGAGCTTTCTTAATAATGTACCTTTTTAAATAATGTACCTTTTTTTTTTTAATAATCTTTTTTAATAATGTACTTTTTTAATAATGTATTTACCTTTTCTAATAATGTATCTATCTTTATAATACATTTGTTTTCTAATAATGTATCTATATGTATATATCCCAAGGAGATGTTGGAACACTGATTGAGAACTGTTCCAGGTCAATTACCACACTTATTGAAAAAAGCTGTACTGATTTGTGGTAAACTGGCCAGCAAGGTAGAGGATTATATGTCAATCAGTGAAAAGAAGTTGTAACTAGATTATTCGGGCTATATAAGTTCCGGTGTCAGATAGGAAACAGTACCCTTTTGAAAAAGTCTTCAGGACGAAACGCGTAAAGGGAGTGCTCCGTTTCCTCGCTGACACCATGGGAAGAGGTTCTACACAGGTTGCATATGCTGTTTTACCAACGGAAGTTTGTAAGTGCAATAATTTTTAAACTTTTTAAATAAAGGATCTTGCATCTGCACTTAAATCCTGTTTTTTCTTCTATGGTCGGTCCCCCCCTCGTTTCCTGGCGGATCTCTCCGGAGGGTTCTCCATCCATACTGGAGGCTGTCCAAACACCGCCGATGAGAGGAAGTGCAGCCTGACGGCAGGAGAGGGCAGAGAGACTATTATTGAAGAATTTTTCCCTCTGCGGACTCATCAATAGAACTATAAGTAAAAGACACTTGACTTCCAATGCTGCTCGGAGGAAAATAGTATCTTGCTGCTCATAATCCCCGATCATACACCTCTATATACACTATATTTTATTCACCTTTTATATCAGTAGATGTGTTTTTATAAGAATTTTGTGCACTTTGGCTTGTAGCTTTTGACTGGCCATACAAATAGTTTTTATTCCATGTTTTATTCATATTTTTATTTTCTAATTTTTGATTGCCAGATGGAATAAATCACCCGTTTACACATTTTTCAACCAGATTTTATTTATTTATTATTCACAATATAACTTGTTTCCACACGACACGTGTCAGGCTTGCTGCGTCACGCTCGATTGGAGCGTGACCCGGATTAAATCAGCACTGGGGGTAAACCATTGGAGTAGATATCTTATGCGTGGCGGAGAAGTGTTTTCTTAGCGAGTGTATGGACGCCAGCTAGGGCCCCTGCGCAGTGCGGATTTATTGGCTTGGCGTGGATGCACTAGCTTTGAGGACATATTATTTAAGATACATATCTGCCTTTTTGAAAGGAACGTGCGTTCGTATTTCTGATGCATCTGATCAGCGCGCTGGAGATAGTTTGGCATTGTCCCTGCAGATAAGCTTCCATTCATAGGAATCATAGTAACTTTATTGGGCATTGCTCACTGAGCAGTGCTGGATAAAGTTCGCTCCAGTGTGTATGGGAGATTGTGTTTGTGGGTCTTAAAAAAAGATGGCGGCTGTGCATACATGTGGCAAGGATGAGTCATGTTCTGCTCATCTGTTATCACTTCCTGTTTGACATCACTTCCTGTTTGACATCACTTCCTGTTTGACTCTTTTGTTGAGAGATAATAAAAGCTGCTGTAGTGAGAGACAAACGCGCTCTTGGAAAAGAATCTCCACGATGAAAGCATCTTGACTCTACAGAGGTACCTCCGGTCCTTGCACAAAAGAGCGTAATACACATGCTTTTAAGCACGGGGAAATTCTTTGTGTTTGGCATACTTTGGCGCACTTTAGCGCAGCATGGATTTGTGTGTTTAACCAAGCGAATGTCCATAACTGCTGCTCTGCGGTCTGCATCCGACACAAATGCAGACCGTGGAGTTGCTCCCGCAAGTCAGGTACGCAGTCTGCGACCGTGTGCCTGACATGGCAGTTGGCTGCGGACCACATAGTACCGGCTCGCGGGCCGGAGTTGGTCCATGGACCGGTTCTTCGGAGACCCAAATTTCCACTCGCCCTACTTTATTTTTACTTGCCAAATGCGAGCAGGCGAGTGGAAATTTTGAGCCCCGGTCTAGACAGATGGGTATGTGTAGCTACGCAGTCCAGGGTGATCATAAATGTTGATTTTTGGAAAATTCTCCGAACCGAATAAATACTCTCCATTCTAATAATGCTTGAAAATCAGGAGCTGATTCAACTTCTTCAAATTTAAGATCATCCTGAACTTGCCTGATGGTTTTGGTACCAGGAACACATGGGAATAAAACCCTAGAAACTACTGTCCCTGTGGAACCGTAATAATTACATTCTGTGAGGCTAGGTGTTGTACACACTCTATCAATGCTTGAGCTCTTACACGGTCTTTCGGCAAAGTGGTCAAATAAAATGTCTGGGGAGGCTGAGCTAGAAATTCCAAGTGATAACCTCCCTTCATGAGATTTATAACAAAAATTGACTGTTTGAAATTTCCTCCCAACGAGAAACAAAGGGAAAGCCTCCCTCCCATTTTGGTGATGCCGTCACTTGGATTCCTTGTTTGTGGCCTCAGGAGCTGAAAACAACAATCCCCCTTTGGGCTTGTTTTTTTAAAGGGCCAGCCTCGCTTTTGAAACTGAGGTTTATTGGTCTGCTTCTTTTGCTCCTGTGAAGGACGAAAAAAACATCTATTACGCACTCTTTTCTTTCTCTCCGGGAACTTTTTCCCCTTTTCAGAGTATCTGGTCAAAACCTCATCAAGGCCAGAACCAAACAATAAACCTCCTTCAAACGGGAGAGAACAAAGCCTAGACTTCAAGGTAATATCCCCCTCCCAAGATTTAAGCCAGATAGCTCGTGTGGCAGAATTTATCCGAGCCCAGAAAACACCTACCCTGTATCTCTACCATCTTGAACTGACACAGTTTTAGGTGGGTCTGGGATCTACTCCATAGCATATATGGCTTGCAATAAGAAATCCATATCCTCTTGCGGAAACAGATGCCTCGAGGGTCGGGAATCTTCCCCTTCCCCCAAGGTCTCACCTTCCTCCAATGAGCTTTCTGAATCGGAAGCTGAAGCCGAGTCTTTCCTCTCTGCCTCTTTATCCACAACCCTAGGCAAAAATACAGATTTAAACGGCAATCCTGACAAACCAGACATCTCCGGAACTCCAGGGGGAGCAGAAGCAGCAGGTACCATTCCAGAAATGACATGCTGAAAGGACTGCATAATTGCCAGCATTTCAGTTCTCATTGAATCAAAGAAACCCTTCATTAAGGTAGAAGATTCAGCAGCTAAGAATTTTTGCATTCAGGAATCACAGAAGGGCTTAGCATAGCCAGGAGGGAGCTTAATATTACAGTTACCGCAGCACTTTCTATTTTGTTTGGCGGCTGGGGCAACAGGTGGAACAGAACCCAGGGGTGCCACTTTCTCAGAGGGAGGAGGATCCTAGGCAATACAAAAAAACTTCCAGTTAAAAATGCCTAACAAAGAAATCCCCCCTAGCGCTCCACCTAAACACCGCACCAGTCAGGGCAATCAGAGTCACTCACCCCACCCTTGGATCTGGATACAGCAGCCGGCTTGCCCTCTTCCTCCATTGGAGCAGCGGCGACTTTCTCTCCCTCAATCTGTCCCGGGTAGACTGCTAGGCTAAGAGCGGTGTTCTGGCGTGTAACTGCAGAGAGGCACGCAGTGGAAGTGAGGACAGCAGCGGCCGCCGGAACTGACGTCACCGCTGGAGTCCCGGAACGCACGGCACGCCCCCTTTTGCATTCCACCTTCGGATTCCGCCAGCCGCAGCGCGCAGACACCCCTGATCCTCTGGAGCAACAGGGACAGGGCAAAGCAGCCAGGGAGCTTCAGGATTCTTCCTCCCTGGGTACAAAATGGAGGAACCAAGCCCTGGTAAACAGGGGGAAAACCTGTTCCCCCCTGTAACTACAGCAAGGCAACAGGCACAGCAGAAAGCCTGAACACAGAGCTGCACAGAGGGGGAACCCGCAACCACAAGGCCGACTTGTCAGGAAAATAAATAAACGTGACGAAGGTTCCTGGATGGTAGGAAACACAAAGAAACTGAGGGATGAGGGGGTGGGAGGGTATTTAACTGCTTTCTTAATTGTGTTTCCTGTAGAAGGAGGAGCCAATCATCTCTCAGGTTGCTGGCCTGGAAGATGATTGGAGAAATGCTAGTTGCAATTTTGTATGTTGCATGGTATTTGTGCAAATGTTTATCAAACTGGTATTTTTAGGATAAAATACACTAAAATGCTCTCACTCCTGACATTTGCGGCGATATATAACATGTGTGGCACAATATTCGTTTTTTGCACTTGGTTGCACCAGACACGTGTTTGCGTTGTATGTGCGTGCATGTGGGGGGCAGGGGACTTTTTTTATTTATTTATTTTTTACACTTAACTCTATGAAGCCAACTATGTAATAGCAAATATAATATGACAGGTCTAATGTCACCTAGGGACCCCAGAGAAGCTGAGGAAGGAGATATCTGCTTCACTAGCTTCTTCTGGCTCTAAGAGCCAGAGAATGTGCACAGTGACACCGGAAGTGATGTAATACACATCACTTCCGGGTCCAGTGATCGGAGGAGAAATCAGCGGCTGGAAGCCTGCTAAACTCTCTCCAATTGAAGAGGGGAGAGCCGCCATGCCGTTCCTGGGCCTGCATGGGGGACAGCGGAGCCCGAGGAAGCCGGAGTGCTTGTACATAAACAGCTATTGCCGGCTGTTTAATTTTTTCACATTTTTTAAATATTTTATTTTTATTTATTTTTTATTAACTAAATTCATTTTTCTTTATTCATTCATTTTTATTAAAGATTTTTATTTTTTACTTTACTTTTAGGGGCTTTGGGGAAATATTAGGGATCTAAACAGACCCCTGATATTTCCCTTTTAAAACAGAAAAAGAGATTGAGAACACAGAATCCTCAATCTCTTTTTCTGTATCCCCTGTTATCAATGAACAGGAATCCTTTATGAGTGTTCCTGTTCATTGATAACATAGTATGTTTACTATAACTACAATTATGAATGAACAGGAGGAGATGTAGATCACTCCCATTCATAATTGAGGATATAGTCGACATACCGTATCTTCAATTATCTACAAACACTCAGTGATCATTGATTGCTGAGTGTTTGATCTCGCTCTCCTCTCTGACACGCTGTCACCAGAGGCTGAGCGAGCAGAGCAGGGAGGAGAGCTCAGCCTCCTGTGACAGCGTGGGTTGTCGCCGCCCCCACACTGCTCTGCCGGACTGTGATAGGCAGATGAGTGGTGTGGGAGGAGAGAAGCCGGCCACTCACGGCGCTCTCCCCCCGCAGCGCTCGGCCGGCTGTCACTTTCTCTCCTCCCCGCTGGGACACAGAGCAGCGCCCAGCGGGGAGGAAAGAAATCACGGCTGCGCCGACAAAACGGCAGGAAAATGGCGCTTTCGGCATTTAGCCAAAAGTGCCATTTTCGGCCGGCCCCCCCTTCAGCTTTACGCCCGAGGCCAGCCCCCCCGGTTGTTACACCAATGCGTCAGATCTGGTGTTTATCGACCCAATGATGTGGCCAGGCTGCGGGAATACCAACGGATGGTGTTGCCAATCATCACCCGAGAAATCGTTGTGGGGGTGGAGAGTCAGGATGACACTGATGGTTGGCAACCTGGTAAGACGCACATAGGGGTCTATTCACGAAGCTGCCGAAGGATCTGGCCGTAGCTTCGGCCGATCCTTCGGCTAGCTTTGGCCCCAGGACCCCTTCGGTTCAGTAGAACCGAAGGGGTCCTGTACGGGCTATTCAATATAGCCCGTACAGCTCCCGAACGTGGCTGAGCGGCTCAGTCGAGCCTATCAGCGTCCCTGGTTACCTGCTAACCAGGGACACTGATCTCCAAACAGCAAACTCTCCCTGGCGCCCCGGGAGTCTCTTGCTCCCGGCCGCCAAGGAGAGAAACACTGCTGTTTGTTTTTTTTCTTTATTCTGACACGAGCGATGTCAGTATAGAAAAAAAAATAAAATACATTTTCCATTGAAATGCATTGCTACATTACTATTGGCTATTTCAATTTGCAATAGCCAATAGTAAACTAGCATTGTACCCGCCCTCTGTTGCAGTTCTCCATCAGGTCCATCAGCAGAGGGAGGGTACAATGCTAGTTTATATTGGCTATTGCAAATTGAAATAGCCAATAGTAATGTAGCAATGTATTTCAATGGGAATGTTTTTTTGTTTTTTTTTTTCTATTCTCCGTGTCAGAATAAAGAAAAAAAAAGACACAGCAGTGTTTCTCTCCTGGGCGGCCGGGAGCGGGAGGCTCCCAGAGCGCCCGGGAGAGTTTTTTTTTCTTGTTTTTTTGACGGCAGCAGAGCCACCGGACAATAGGAAACTATTGGGCGGTGCTAGCTGTCACTTTTTTTGACGGCAGCAGAGCCGCCGGACAATAGGAAACTATTGGGCGGAGCTAGCTGTCACTGCTAGCTCCGCACAATCGTTTTCTATTTACTTATTTTTAAACTTTTTTAACTCTCTTTCTGTTCTGCTCGGTCTGAGGGACCGAGCAGAACAGTCGAGCCGAATCCTGCTCAGCGGCATTCGGCTATTCACTTACTGCTGTTCGGCATCTATAAGAATAGACCGAACAGCAGTGAGTAGCCTGCCGGAGGGTCGGCTCAGCCGATCCACATATTGGATTGGCTGAGTCGAACTCCTTCTGCACTTCGGGTCGGCCAAACATGCTGAGCATGTTCGCCCGACCCGAAGCCATATGAAGCAAGTCGATGTACGGCTGAAATCAGCCGTACCAGCCTGAAGTGAATAGCCAAACAGTGTTCGGCTCACTTCACTTGGGGTCGGTTGTTCACTCGGCTGCCCTCGGCAGCTTAGTGAATAGACCCCATAGTAGTATTAGCAGTAGTATTGTCTCATTTAGAATGGATAATTCTCTCTCTTTTGCCTACACACAATCATGCCTGTTTCTTAACTGTAGTGCATTGTTCTTGCGTCTGGGATGCATTTTAGTTCAATGTTTTAGTTCCTAATCCTCTTTAATGAATCCGTGTTATTACACCCATTCCAGAGTCTGCCCATACCAACCTCCATACCAATCTCTTGCCATATTTGTCACAACTTATTTTGCTTCCCTCATGACATCCCTAATCCATTGACACCCCCCTCATTCGCCAATTTGTGGGTGTTATTTCTTCCTCTAAGTTCCATATTTAGTGCATGTTGATTTGGTCCTATATTTACAGGGATGCATTTTAGATGCTTCCTGGTGTGTTGGATTTGTTGTTTTTGATTTACTTCTGACCTGGAGGGGCTTTCAGGGGCGGTCTGTTGTATTTGCATGTGTTTGAGGTGCATGTACATGTATTTTGGACAGTTCCAGATCAGAACAAAAGTGCATGCAGTGATGTTCCCCCACCCACCCTATCCCAAGAGACTGCACTGGTGTCAACATAGCACCAAATACTGTAAGAAGGCACTAGGATACATGACATTTGGCAACAGCATTACCTATAGTCTGGATCTGGACTAGGGTTGCCATCCGTCCGGTTTTTACCCGGACAGTCCGGATTTGGAGTGTTGTGTACGGGTGCCCAACCAGCGTGCATCCGGACACAAGACACTCAGTGCCGACACTGGCACTTTAACTTTTCTGCAGGCAGCCTGTGCCCGTAGCTCAGAGGAAGTTCCGGTTTGCCCGAGGGCCTGCGACCAGAACGGGGTTATGGCACTGGCCCCTCTGCAGGCAGTCAGGCACTGCCAGAGCACCTGAGGGCGGTCAGGCAGAGACTAAGCCGGGAGTGCGACGATATGACCGGAGGACGGAGGAGGCAAGCTGTCAGCAGGTATGAGGAGCTCTCCTGCACTCACAGCTTCTCCTATACATTCCGGCCGGGAGTAGCGTGGGGAGGGGGATATTCTTCTCCATGTCTCAGTCTTCTCCTCTCTTCCTCCCCTGGCTGCTTGAACTATGAGCGGGCTGAATAGCGATGCTGTGTGTGTGTCCTATATTTCGTGTGTATTGTGTGTCCTGTATTTTGTGTGTCCATTGTGTGTCCTGTATTTCGTGTGTATTGCGTGTCCTGTATTGCGCGTCCTGTATTGCGCATCCTGTATTGCGCGTCCTGTATTGCGCGTCCTGTATTGCGTGTGTATTGTGTGTCCTGTATTTTGTGTGTATTGTGTGTCCTGTATTGCGTGTGTCCTGTATTGCTTGTGTATTGTGTGTCCTGTATTGCGTATGTATTGTGTGTCCTGTATTGCGTGTCCATTGTGTGTCCTGTATTGCGTGTGTATTGCGTGTCCTGTGTGTGCTGTATTTTGTGTGTCCTGTATTGCCTGTGTATTATGTGTACTGTATTGCGTGTGTGTATTGTGTGTACTGTATGTGTATTGTGTGTGTTCTGTGTGTATGGCTATTATGTGTTTATTAGGCCTCATTCACACTGGGCGCACACGTCCATGTGGCGTGCACAGCAGCAAACAGTTGTTCCCGGGTGCTGTGTGATTGCGCGCAGCAGCCTGTTCTCCTCTATGGGAGGACGCGGCTGTATGGTGTCATCCGTTTCTGATGGATCCTGTCTGCGTCCAAGTGCGGACACCTGTACCCGCATAGATGTGCAGTTCGGGTGTCCGTATGACATCATACAGCCGTGCCCTCCCATAGGGAACAACAGGCTGCTGTGCGCATCCACACGCAGCACCTGTGCCTCCTGGGATCGGCTGTTTACATGTCAATGAGAAAAATATGACTCCTATGACTTACCTAAATATCTGGTATCAAAATGTTTAAATTCATGGTAGCTATAATGAGAATGTTTTTGATATTGATACATTTGTTCTCTGCGTCAGGATTTTGTGGTTGTAGTTTTTCAAGCAGGGTTCCTAGGGCAGAGAACAAACGAAAATTGTGTAGCTAACCAAAGGGCCTATTCACACGTTTGCCTGCATTGTGGTGTCATATAGCGTAGGTGCATTAAAGTGACATTAAAGGCAAACCTCCCCCCACCGCCAATGTTAATGTCAGCACTTACCTTAAAGGAGAACTATGAGGTGAGTGCTTTTCACTCACCTCATAGTTCTAGCCGACCTGTGACAATGAGACTGTCACAGGTCGGCTCAGTAGATCGGGAGGTGAGCGAACACATACCGGCGTTCGCTCACCTCTCGATCCTGTCACGGATTCCCCCCTCCCCGCTCCTATCCGCCAGTCAGCTAAAGACTTAACCCCATAGTTCTCCTTTAAATGATGTCTCTTAATCTGATCTTCTTCTTCCTTACTGTCCTTTTCATCTGTCTCTCCAGCGCTGACTCCTCTGTCTTTGCTGGCACTTCCTGTCCCCCGGTGTCTGCATGCGGGTGCACGCCGTCGCCGTCCATAGACTTACCTTGTGTCTCTCCTCGTCTCCCGGCCGAAAATCCGAACTGCGCATGGGGCTGCCCCAAGATGCTTTGCGGCTGCCCCAGAATTTTCGGACGGGAGCACACGGGGTGACACAGGTGGTTTAAACGACTTTTTAAGTGTTTTTTTTTTTAAACTTTTTGCATATATCTACTTCTTAGTTTTAGAATAGTGAGCGCTATGGGTCTCCTGGAGT
>NW_017309793.1:12677-45841 GCF_000935625.1 Nanorana parkeri | reverse complement strand
CGCGTGTGCGTGTTGGGCTTCGTAAATCAGCCCCCATGTGTTATGTATTTCTGGACAAACTGCAAAGCACAAGGACAGTGGAAAGATCATTGCACGTTATCTAATCTAATCTCTTATCTAATTGGTACTGTCTGAAAAATAAAGAGTATAAACTTTTTTGTACTGTTTACATGATTATTTCAACAAATGATTAGCTCTCCACAATGCCCACTACAGACCCATCACCCAAATATAACTTGCAGAAGCATTCATGCCCAAAGCGCTGCCTGAGCCTGAAAGTCAAGTCCTTCTTTAGCAATCGTCAAGCCCTGTGGCTATGCTGCTACTTAACATTCTGGGATTACTTGGCTCCTACCGCTATCCACAAAGATAGATAGAAAGTGTGAGTCTATGAGAACAAGTGATAATCTTAACTTATTCCACAGCCAAGGGTGCTGCCTGAGGCTTCAGTCTTTTCTTATCTCATGCCAAGAATGCCCTTGATTGCTTGATTATGCACTTTCTTTCAGGACAAACAAATATGAGTAAGTCTGTGGAAACAAAATGCTTTATTTTTAACCTAATCTTGGTTTTCCTCCCTAGTATTATCATCATAGCTCCATTTCTGGAGAATATTTTTGAAAAGGTATTCTTATTTCTCATCTGCATGTTTATTAAAGAGATTCTGTCCCTTTAAGAAAAAAAAAAGCTGCTGATAGGTATGACAGTTTCTACCTTTCAGTATCTGCCTGTTCACACAAACATGTGTGAACTGTTCTGACAAGCAACTGTTCTGACAAGCAAGGGGCTGTTCTGACAAGTAAAGATACTTCTAAGCAGCATCAGACCCTTTAAAGCCTGCCCCCACACTCCTATTGGCTCATCGCTATGATAGACTGCCTTACTAGATAATTGAAATTTTCATTTGTAAGAAGGGGTGGACAAGCTTTAGCATCATCAGGAAGTGACAGAACTTTGAATTTTACAACAGGTTGATATCCAGGAGAAACAGGCTCTACCTGCACTTCATACCTGACAGCAGCTTTTGGTTTTCTTTAAAGGAAAAAAAGAAGGACCAAAAGAAAAATAATAATAATATTTGCAGTTTATCCTGTGTATGTTTTATTCTGAGAAATGTGACACCCTATGGGAAAAAAACAGACAAGTTTACCAGTTTCTGGTAGCATGAGAAAAAAAATCCAAGTTTATCAAAGGGTCCATATTTTGCAAAGGCAAAATAAGGAATCATGTTTAATTTTTTTTTTAAATGCTGGAAGGCAGGGAGTTATTGACAGAACAGACTTGCAAATTCTTCCTCTCTCACCAGTTATATTTTATTTTCTGTGTAAACTGTATGGTGCCTGTATCAGGGAGTGTACACACTCAAGCCATTCACGACATGTCTATGATGCCTGATTCCAGGGGGGATGTAACTCCTGTGTGCATGCACAGGAGTTACATCATCAGTGGTTACCCAATGGCTGAAGAGTATACCTGGGAACCTGGAATTGGCGGCAGAAATAGCAGTAGCTGGACACAGAAAGGGGAACCAAAGATGGATCAGACAGTGCTGGAGAAGGGCACACTTGTAAGGTAAGTGTGAGCAAAAACCCACCATTTACACAGTGGTTTACTTCCGCTTTCAGACAAATGAGATAAATTGCTTCCATAACATTCTAAAAAAAAAGGCATTCTAATGAATGACTGGTACAAGACAACAGAAGGGCAACAATGCAGTGTCAGATTCCTCACATCACCTTTCAACATCTCGTGAAGTCACGAGGCGGCCCAACGAAGTCATCTCGTGGAGTCATCTCGTGGCCCAACAAAGTATTGATGGGGTGGTCATAATAATCTGGCCACTCAGTGTATTTTTACATATACAGTATATGCACTATATTGCAAAAAGTATGGGGACGCCTGCCTTTTACACGCACATGAACTTTAATGGCATCCCAGTCTTAGTCCGTAGGGTTTAATATTGAGTTGGCCCGCCCTTTGTAGCTATAACGGCTACAACTCTTCTGGGAAGGCTGTCCACAAGGTTTAGGAGTGTGTCTATGGCAATGTTTGACCATTCTTCCAGAAGCACATTTGTGAGGTAATGTTCTGATGTTGGACAAGAAGGCCTGGCTCGCAGTCTCCGCTCTAATTTACCCCAATGGTGTTCTATCAGGTTGAGGTCAGGACTCTGTGCAGGCCAGTCAAGTTCCTCCACCCCAAACTCGCTCATCCATGTCTTTATGAACCTTGCTTTGTGCACTGGTGTGCAGTCATGTTGGAACAGGAAGGGGCAATTTGTCCTGTTTAAGATGAAACAAAACATATTCAGGTTTAAAGCAATGCAAAATTATTTACACATTTAATACAGGCTTTCTTTTTTTCAATTTTGCGCTTTTATTAATGTATCATTTCAAAAATTACAAATCAAAATTATTAAAAGCAAAAAAAGTTTAAATAATGTTTCTGTAATTATTATTTTACATGTCTTCAATTTTGTAATCAGTCCACTCTGAACATGGACCAGAGAAAGCAAGGGAGAGTTGTTTGAGGAGATCAGGAAGAACATTACTCAGCAGCTTGATATTCCTGTGACAACAGTTGACAAATATTATTACGTTTCAAGTCCATGGAAGCGTAGCCAATCTCCCTTAATGTGGCCGCAAGAGGACAATCAACCCCAGAATAATTAGAATGATAGTGTGAATGGTAGGTAAAAAGCCAAGGAAAACTTTCAAAGACATATAAGATGTACATTTCCAGGTCAAGGTACATCGTTGTTTGACGTCACTATCCGTTGCTTGAGTGACAGTGGGCTTAAAGGAATACAGTTGAGAGAATGTTCTTTGAAAAGCTGCGACAAAAATTAGGCTTTTAGGCAAGTCACATGAGCAATATGTTCATAGAGGAAAAATTAAGCTTTCACAGAAAAGAACACCTAGAACTTTCTTAGAACAAAACAATGGACTGTTCTATCAGCCCTGATCTGAATGCTTTCAAACAACTATGGAAAGAGCTCAAACATGCTACCTGGAGAAGGCATCCTTAAACCTGAGACAGCTGGAGCTGTTTGCTCAAGAAGAGTTGACCAAACAACAAGTTGGTGGGTGCTACAGAAATCGCTTGATTGCAGTGATTGGCTCTAAAGGTTGTGCAACAAAATATTAGGTTAATAACCATATCATTTTTGTCAATTACATTTTTATTTATAATTTTTTTTTTTTTTTAAACAAAATATGGAATAAACAATGACGGATGCCAATTAGTTTGGCCAGTTTCAAGATATTCTCAGAAGGGATATATACATGTATATATAAGCTGTCACATTATACAGCCATCAAGGGCTGATGTAAAGCATGCAAAACAGCTCCAGGAGCACTCTACTGCAAAAAACTATAACTCCATTGTATACAGGTCAAATTTGTGAAAAGACCTAGAATTGCACAGATTGAAGGTCTGAAAACTGCCCCTTACTAATGTGGAAATACATGGATGGGGATTTATCAAAAATAGAGCAGACAACATCTGCAGCAGCTGTGCATGGCATCTAATCAGCTTCTCTCTTTCATTTTCAAATCTTAACTGAACAAATTGAAGAGAGAACTTGATTGGTTGCCATGGGCAACTGCTCCAGATTCTGTCTGCTTCAGTTTTGATACATTCTCCCCAATATAATTTCATGTATGTTGCAAGCAATCAAGCAGAGGACACAAAATGGGTATTGTTCAGTTATGTGCAAGTGTTACAGTGTATAGACAGAAAGACTTGAGGGCTGAGAACATAATTTAAATTATTGCTGATGATTTCATAGCATAGGTAAATAGTGAAGTTGTCTAGGGCACCATCTCGTGAAGAAGATACCATATAGGGTTGGCATTTCTAATTGCCACACACTTGCTGTGCTGTCGTGCAGGAAATAGGAGAAGGGAGATTGGAGCAGGGAGCACAGAACAATGGGGTTGAATGGGTTGAATAATTTCCTGATCAGTCTCTGTATATTGCAGTGTGCTGGGTGGAGGGGTAAGCTTTTTCTTCTATTTTTGACATTTTGACAATTCATTCTCTGCAAATGTGTTAAAGTAAGTGTTTTACTTTTTTCTGATCTCTTTGTGGTTCTGGGCCTCATTTTTACTTCTACCTAATCCAAATTGTTGGTGTATTTTAGGTTGTTCCTAGTTTTTAATCTTTCATTACTTTCTATTACCTTTAATTGCATGGATTTAAGTGTAGGCATTATTGCTCCTGTATATAAACCTTACGGGGAGGCATGAGCAAATTGCCCACAAACCTGAGTATTAGTGATTTCCTGTCCATAACAATCTGGAGGGGCATGGTGTGTGTGTGTGGGGGCGGTGTGCTTTAAAGGCTTTTCCCCATAGTTCTCCTTAGGGTAACGGGAGGACACAAACTAGCATCCTCCCGTCACCCTAGGCTGAGGCTCAGTACTGAGACACCTGAGGCTAGGCTGAGGCTCAGTACTGAGATGCTGTAGTATACCGCAAGCTGCTGCTTGTGGTATACTGAGAAGCTGAAGCGGATCCAGACAATTATGTCTGGATCCGCCCAGCTGCATGACTGACAGCTGGCTCTGCCTATCTAGAGGAAGAGCCAGCTGTACCAGCCCCCTCCCCCTTCTGTTCCGCCAGTCAGCGCTGGCAGATCGGAGCGGGGAGGGGGGAATCCAGCCCCTCCCCTGTCACGGCAGAGAGCCGTGACAGGATCGAGAGGTGAGCGAATGCCGGTATGTTTTCGCTCACCTCCCGATCTACTAAGCTGACCTGGGACAGTCTCATTGTCACAGGTCAGCTAGAACTATGAGGTGAGTGAAAAGCACTCACCTCATAGTTCTCCTTTAAGCTACAAGAAAGTTTCTGTCCATGGAGAAAGTAAAGCACATAGAACTGAACACACCAAGCGGTGATAGTGGTCCCATATATAGAGCTGCAGCATAAGAAACTGGAGAAGAATAATTGCTCTGTTATTGCATAACTAACTAGAGAAGGCTTTCCCTTTTTTTATGGTCATTACCCCATAAACCACATATGATATGTGCCAGACCTATTTGCATACTTAAGTAGTATTTTCCATATGTTGGTAAACTATTGGTCATCTTGAATATGTTTGCTTATAATTGTTTGGTTCTGCTTAATAAATATATTTAACCATTCTGTGTATTATTGATTTGTACATAGAATTAAAATGACATTAATGGCCCATTAACATAGGTTTGGATAACAGAATGCAAGCTCGAATATCTTAACAAACAAACCATTACTATATTCAACCATGTTTCCATTTATTTTAGGTTACCTCTATTGCTTGTACAGTCCAGACATTCTCGGTGTCATAATTTCAGGATTTTTAAGATTTTACAAGAATATATAACATTTGAATAAATCAGATATTCATATTTTTAATAAAACAGCATTCTATAAATTATAGATCTAGGCAGTCCTATAACTGCTCTTTCCATGACTGTAAATCAGACACTTGTTAAGCAGATGACAAAAGCAAAAATGAGTAAGGTTTTAAAATTCAGATCTATTATTAGAGAACATACTATGTCTAAATGTGGTATGGTGAAGATTAAGCCATTTACATGCCTCATCTTTGCTCTTTTCCTGCAACAACTGCACTGCTATCATTTAATGATCCCTATTTTGTTACTCATAATGTGATTCCACATGGCAAGTATTGTTCTACTGGACATGTGCATGATTCTTTCAAACCAATGCTGTCTGCTACTGATCTTTAATATTATATATTACTCCAGTGTTTTCTTATTCCAGTAGGAATTAAGAATTCATCACATATTTGATCATGGCACACACTAGAGGCAAGATGGACATTTTATTGCACAACACACATAGGTTTGACATTTTATTGTGAGGAATACACAGTAGCCTGACATTTTGTTATGAATCCATGATTCATGGATTTGATTACATTACCCATTATGAGAAAGATATAAACACAAGCTAATACAGATAATGCACAACCATGATTAAGTTATTTTTTAACAGGTTCAGCTCTCATACCTCTATACCCCATTTGGATCAGAAAAATTGTTACATTTCTGCTATGGAGCTTTTTATTCAGGCAGTAACTTTGTCATTGCTTCAGATAATGTAATACATATATGATTTTTGAAGACAAACAAGGCATTATTTTTATTATATTGTCCTAATACTGTCAAAAAAATTTTTTTTATGCAATCCATAGACAAAAAGAGTAACAAAACAAAGAAAAAAAAACGTGTCTTCTACTTTGATCAGTGTTAGTTAAAAATTATTGTTATTGCAGATACAAGGTACACATTTTATTCTTTAATGCCTCTATTACACATAACATTTGGGAATAAAATGAATGTATCTCTCACACAAGGTAATTTTAACAGGTATGTGGTTTGAAATTACTATCAATATTCTGTCCAAAATTTACATCCAACATACATAGAATCTTTTCAACAAATACAGTATATTTTCAAGACTGTACTCAACAATGTTTTATTTTTAAAAATGGCTCTATTAATTAATTGGAACATTATCTTGTTTTGACTTATTTTTGCCAAAACTGTGTTCTACAAAATAGGTATAAAAATAAAAAAGGACCTGAGAATGTCCTTATGACCTTGTCTTTAATGTGACATGAAACCATAACTAGCAAGTAATTTTAAAATGAGCATGCAGACACCTGTCTCCTATGATTGTGTGACCCTATTTACTCCACATTATCATATTCATTTCTGTTGGCGGCTCCTAAAATAACATCAGTTTAGTTAGTACATATAAGGACAGAGAGATGTTGACAATCTGAAAAATTAGTTTAGACAAGATGGAAATTGGCCAAAAGCATGGATAATGTGTTCAAGATTGAAGCATTTCAATTTGGGGGGCATGAAAACAAATAGATTCAGAGATGGCAGAATCTTATTATCAAAGAAAACATTTACATATTCAAGTTAAAAAATAAAATAAATTAGCATATTAGTTTATACAGGACTGAGCTATTTTGCTTCATTTAACATGAGTAAAATCTACAGTGAATAAAGTCTAGCAAACAAAACCCATCCAAGCCTGCAAAGATATAATATTTTATTTGTCTACGTGTTCATTGTATTGAAGATTAGGAAAGTGTGGTGCCAGGCTGGGTGTGCTTTATGTCTACTACAATCATGGGAGGAAAAGGAAAGCCCTGAAAAAGGCTGTGTATTCTACATAAATATAGAAAAACAGATTTTGTTACAATGAAAATCACAAATATATGCCAACATTCTACCCAATTAATTATATGAACTGTTTAAAAACTATAGCAGGACCCTGCTCCAACTCAATGTCAAAAAAATGCTGAACTGCATAAAAACAGAAGAGAAATATGTTAAATGTTGTTGTGCTATAATTTGCTATATTTATGTAGAATAAACAGCTTTGTGATTTGGGTTGTGTAAAGGGTTTTGAGTGGCACGACAATTTTTCCCATTATTATGTTTTTTATATCTGTCTGCTATTTATGTTTATGCTTTTATTTTTTTCAAATGTTTAACAAAATAGTAGGAGCAAAGTAAGTACATTTACATTCTGATGTCAGATGCCATAAAATGTATTTTTCAAGTTTTTTTAGAGATTTATTCTTTACACTTTGAATGTTTCAAAATTGAATCACCAAGGCCAAAAACAAAAGTTCCTAGTCATCTGCTCCCATGACATTAGTGAAGCTGAAGGTGATTATTGTTAAGCTGCATTTACTAAAGTTAATATCTTGGTTTAGATAATTGTCCTTAGCTCTGCTCTACAGTCTCTCTATAATTATCAAATATATGTAACAACGCTATTCAAACAATATTTTTTCTTACCAGTCAAGAGGCTGGGCCTTCATTGGCTTTGGACACTAGACAGCTGAAAAGTGAATCTCAAGAGCCAATTAAGGGGGGATATGATCACTATGTATACATTATTAAAATAGTGCAAGGTTATTTACTAGGGGTTTGGGTTTGCAGCAAACTTTGCATGTTCATCCGAAAGGAGAACTTATAGGCAAGTTCACCCAGGCACCAGGAGCGAACCCAACCTCCTGCAGAAACGTAAAACATTTAGCAGCGGTATTACTACCACCACTGAAAGCCTAATAACATATGAGGCATCCTGCCTGACTCATTCAGCTGATTCTGGCTGACAGCTATGTGTAAACAATAAGTAAAAGAAAAAATCAGTACCTTTGGGTATGGTATAGATTTTAAGGGGACTCCACATAAAAAAGGCATGGGTTCTCCCCATGTCCCTTTGGAACTGGTATGGATTTTAGGGGAATCCCAAGCAAAAAAAGAAAAAATATACATAAATTCCCCCTCAACATTCATATCAGGACCACTGGGCTATGAGGTGGTACGTGTCTTTCAGGGTACAGCCCAGCTCCCCATGCACTTTGTTTGTTAATTCCTCACCTGTCAACGTAGAAAATGGAAAGAATTGATTTTCAAGATTCAACCTCCTGTTGGCTTTAATGGGGCTTGTATTAAAGTTTGCAGCTGGAGAACTTTTCAGCATATTCACTGAACGCACCTTGGTATTGAACCTGAGCAAGTGTATCCATCACTGTTATTTACTTTAAAGTAATTGTAAAGGACAAGGGGGAAGTCTTTATGTATGGAGGAAAAGAGGTTTAACCTTTACATATGGAAAGGCTTTTTTCATTGTAAGGGCTGTGGAATAGGCTACCTCAGGAACTATTTCTATCCAGCTCAGTTAATTGTTTAAGAAAAATCTTGATGCATTCCTAAATGCACAGAATATAGCCTGATATTAATATTTTATAACTAATAACACCAGAGATTGTTGACCCAGGCAATATCTGATTGATTTAAGAAGCATTTTTTCCACTGTTGGAACACATTGGACCATGCTTTATACAGGTTTTTTTTTGCCTTCCTCTGGATCAACTGTGGGTAACTGTGGGCATAGGAGTTTGTTTATGGAGGTTATTTATTTAATTAATATTTTCTGAACTCAATGAGCTTGTGTATTTTTTCAACCTGACTATATTTCATACCTAACTATGTAACTACTTATTTTTGGAAATTCAGATGACATACAGATATCTTAATAAGCCCATTTTAAAACAGTACGATGACACATTTAACAACTACAGCACTGTTGTAAAATACCACCTGGGACTGGATTGATTGAAGGAGAACTATGGGGTAACATTGTTGTCCCATAGTTCTATTTAGGGTCATGGGAGGACTTATACTAATGTCATCCTGTGACCCAAAACTCAGTATATAGTGGGCTATTGCTGCTATATGCTGAGAGCGCCGTAGCCAGGATATATCCCGACAATACTGTTAAGATCCACCCCGCTGGCTAATTGAGAGTGGGCTCTGCCTATCTAGAGGCAGAGCCAGCTATGTCAGCCCCCTCCCCACCTGTCCCTCCAGTCAGCGCTGTAGGATTGGAGCGGAGATGGAGGAATCCCTGTGGGGAGCATTGACTGACAGTCACAACCCTCTGTAGGGAGATGATCAGAAAGTGAACGAGCGACGGTATGTTTTCACTTACTTCTCGGTCAATAGAGCTGACATGTGACTGTATCAATGTCACATGTTGGCTGTAACTATGAGGATGGGTGTAATTCACTCACCCCGTAGTTCTTCTTTAATATTACAACAATATCCTCTAACATGCTTAATGCTAATTTTGAATGTTCTTCTCACATAGTTACATAGTTGTTGAGGATGAATAAAGACCATTGAATCCTCTGATTCCCCCAGTGGAGCTCCCACTGATGAGAAGCTTGAATGCATATTTTTTACGCCAAAATGCATAACTTAACATTTTCCAATACTGACAGGATTATTCACAAAATAAAGATGAATAAAGGTGTTTTGGTTGGTTTAAAATTTGCTAGCTAGGTTAAGCTGATAAGGTAATTGAGGTGGCATACTAATGCTTTTTATAGGGCACAGGCAAATGCAGATTAGTTAATTATGAGATTGGTTTAATGAGTTAAAGTGGTATTAATCTCTAATCTGTCTTATATATATATATATAGATATATAGATATATAGCTATATATCTATATATATATATATAATTAAACCAGATCAAACAAATATTCATTGCCCTGCAAAGTATTTCTTATATTTTTGAACAAGCTACAACTGTCATCATATCCCTGAACAGCTGGGTCCAACTGTCTCAGCTCAACTTCCCTGAATTTCCTGTCCGGGGACTGAACAGTCTCCAGCAGCTGTTAATCAACTAGCTTGGAAAAGGGAGGAAGAAGTAAGGATGAATGGGAAGCAGGAGAGAGACTTACCTTGTTTTGCCTGTGTGTTTCTGGAGACACACAGATTGTTAGCACCTGCAAGGGTGGCTCCTGCAAGTTAAATTTCACCATGATACATGACACTGGACATGTGATTTTGGTCTTCCTGGGGGTGAGCTTTTCTATTAACATCAGAAGTATAATAGGATGATTCTGACCTGTTGCGCCCTTAACAACACATGCATTTAATGGCAGCTGACTGAGGGCAGGGAACAAGAACTGCACCAGCTGCCTCCCCCAGCGGTGCCTGACAAGGAATGAGATGATTGCTAACTTCTTCACATGTATGTATTGCTTCAAAACATTTCCTGATATAAACTGACCAAACACACACACCATTTTGAAAGTAAGTTTTGAAGCAATTTTATGTATTTGTCTGATATCAACATATCTGAATCTGGTTTGCTGTGTCTCTTGTTCTCTCCATCTCTTGCATTCACTCTCTTCTCTCCTCTCTTCTCTCCTCTCTTCTCTCCTCTATTCTCTCCTCTCTCTCTCTCTCTCTCTCTCTCTCTCTCTCTCTCTTTCTTTCTCTCTCTCTCTCTCATTCAAATAAGCTAGATTAACCTTAGGAGTAAGGAGTAGGTGTGGATGGTGTGGCTCTTAATAAAAACTCAAATAACAGTTTTAAAGAGTGATAGGAGAATATAAATCAGGTACAAGTAGAGTCTGGGAAAGTTATTAGGTTAAAGGATAATTATATATATTTCTAGAGATCTCTAAGCTATTTTCAAGGACATTTTTAGGTTCTAATGGAAAATATTTTCTTCTTATTTTAAGGCTGCTAAAATCCTTGCATTCGGAGAAGAGGTGATTTGCTGTTATAAGACTGTAAGCACAGTGATAAAGCTGCTGACACAGATGTGGTTCTGACTGAGGTTCCTGCAGGACGCCATCTCGATCTTCTGCACATGATCCTGTAAACAAAAGTATCATTTTGTGTTTTGCTGATAAAATAAACTTATTGTTGTTTTATTTTATCGCAGTCTAGGTGCTTCTAAGCACTATGTGGTATTTTCCCTTGTCTGATATTATTTTTGAATGGTTATAACAAAGCAAATCAGCTGAAAAAGCAATTTAACATTCACACAAAAAGCTTGGTGCCAAAGGCCTACTGTTATAATTAGCAGAAACATTTTGCCATTCATTCATGTCTTAGGACAGGCAAAACAGGGCACTTCAAATCTAGCCTAAAAAAAACAAGGTTGAGACAAAAGGGGACATTTATTTCACCTGAACCATGGCAATCATGTACATGTGTAGAAATCCAGGAAAAGGGGATTCTCTTTCAACTAATTGGTTTTGTAGTTGGATCGACAGTGGAAAGGTTAGAAGCCCTGTCAGATTTGCCTGGTGTCTCAGGCTCCATTAGGGAGAGTTCACAACACTCCCTGCCTGGGGACAAATGTGCCACCAGAGGAGAAAGTGCTTGGAAATGTCTGTCAGGGAGACCTGTACAACTAGAAAAACATGAGCGTGATGCTAACCATTTGCCACTCCATTAAAAAAACAAAGTTTGGATAGAGATAAACTTTTAAGAAAGCCTGTTCTGTTAGAAGAATACTTTTTTTCATGCATCTGAAGGGTACACATTTTAACCAATAACAAGCTTTTACAGATCATACTTTTGGGAAAGGCAGAAAAATAAACAAGGTGTTAAAAGCATTACAAACACCACAAAAAATGGATCTGCCCCCCTTGCAATCCAAAATCAAACATGGTGTGTAGCACCATGAAGGCTGTACAGTGAACTGTACAGTGACAGAAGGCTGTACAGTGATCTGTAAACATCACATTCCTGCAGAAAAAGTACACATTCCTTCTCCCTGTTCTCCTGCCAGAAGAGGTAGCCTTGCAGGGATCGTTTTGAACTTCTATGGTGTATAAAGTAACACGATTGTAAAACACATGCACCAAAGAGATGTTCACTTTAGTAGTAATTCAGTTCATATATGGCACTGCACTCCAGCTTTCAACAAAGCCATTTGATAACTATGACAGAGCTGGCTTATAAACCAATGGTTAGGTTACTGTTGAGATTAGTTTTAGTGTTAGGGTTATCATTTGGTTTAGCTTTAGGATTAGTGCTAGGAGTAGGTTTACCATTAGAGTTAGGGTAAGGCCACTATTAGGATTAAATGAAGTGTTAACATTTTACTGAAATTTCTCAGTTTTTGCAGAAATTTTAGCAAAGCAAAAACTCCTGATTTACCTTATCCCCAATGCCTAGTACAATTTGTAACAGTATGCGAACATAATTTACTGGTATGCAACATGATCTCTGTTTTGTGAAACTTTTTTGCCAAAAGAAACATTGTATAAGTTATATACAAAAGTTCCAAATGACTCTGAATGGTCACACTCAATTGAATAGCTTTTTGAATAACTGTGGAATACATGATCACGTAAGAAGCCATCAATAATAATAATAAAGTGTTTAATACATTTGTATCTGCTAAGTATTTGCAAAATTCCCTACTTTGGTAATCATGAGCGGGTGTAATCTGAGGTGTAGGGACTATCTTGCCTTCTGGTTCTTTTCAGTGCTCACTCTAAAGGCAACAATAAAGCTGATATGTTCTATTCAAACATTGACAGCAAGTTGGAATACTTGACAGAGTTATACCTTCCCTCATCAGATGCCTGCCTCCTTTCTGGAATTATATTACATTAGTCCATTTGCTTTGCCAAGAGCTCTGTTTATCTGACATATATTACAGGCATTACACCGCACTAAATTACCCTACTTACAATAATATTCATTCTTATCACCAAATAATGACACACCTCATCCACCAAAATCAGTGCACATATACACAATAATTGCTAATCTTACAATGAAGGATCAATGTAATCCTCATCTAGATCACAGTGTAAATCATTGCAAAAACAAATAACTAAAACAACACAAATTTATGTAAAGTGCTTAATAAATGCTTATAGTGCATCAAACGTCAGTCACAGTGATAAAAGTGCAATCATAAGCCAATGCTTGAAAAAGTCCACTCCAAATTGATTTCTGTGCCAAAAAAACAAAAAGCGTTCTTCAAATGCCAACTTTCTTATCCCCTTGTGATAGTGTTCAAACTTCAAACTCACCGGAAATGAAGGGTCATCCTGTTAAAGGCATACCGTGTGCGCTCTCTCCAACCACCTTTCGAAAACCTCCTTCTTCCTTCCTTCACTTGTTTTCAGTCACAACACACTTGCTGTCTCCACCCGATCCCTCCAGCTCGCTTTTCACCAATGTCGTTTTTATCCCCTCAGTTCCTGACATCACAAAAAAAACACAAACGCGTTGTGCCCATGACATAAAACCCTTTAAAACAACTTTATTTAAAATATATATATATTGCACTAACATTAAAAAGTTCTGCCCAGGCTCGTTTCGTCTAATGACTTTCTCTGTGGGACAGCTTGCACTCTGACACTAATCCATTAACCATTTTATAACATTACACTCCTACCTTTATCATCAGGGCTTGCAATTACAAAAGTAACCACCAGATGTCACCAGTGTTCCCCTGCGACCTCTTCTAGCATTGGCTTATGATTGCACTTTTATCACTGGGACTAAAGTTTGATGCACTATGAGCATTTATTATGCACTTAATGTAAAGGAATTATTTGTTTTTGCAAGGATTTCTACTGTAATCTAGGTGAGGATTACAATGATCCTTCATAAAAAGATTAGTAATTGTTGTTGGTGTATATGTGCACTGATTTCTGAGTGTTACTATTTGGTGGTAAGAGTTACTATTATTGTAAGTGGGGTAATTTAGCATGGTGTAATGCCTGTATATATACTATAAGGTAAAAACAGAGATCACCACTGCTGAATATATTATTGTATGTCACATTTGGGGTGGATAGTAGATAGTAAAGGGTAAGAGTGTGGATCAGATACTATAAAATATTATGTTCATCTGATGTCCACCTACATAACCTCACAAGTGACAGGTCTGCCAAAGGCATCTTCTCTCTGGTGCCTACACTCCCAGTGACATCATTTTTGTAAACCTGCATACCTCTTAAGAGAATAAAGTTTCACTGTACATTGTATTAGCTTTTTCCCTATTATTTAAATTATACATCCTAATGTGCAATTTTCTACAGTACATTTAAAATAATTTGTGCGTACTTCATACAATGTTCTCCTTTACTGGTCCCATAATTCTTACTGGCTGCTATAACTGTGACATCATAGATATCCATATAAATGTATTTCAAAGCCTATAAGTGGTAATTCATTTTAAACTGTTTGGTATTAAACT
Organism: Nanorana parkeri; assembly: GCF_000935625.1. Classification (NCBI taxonomy): domain Eukaryota; kingdom Metazoa; phylum Chordata; class Amphibia; order Anura; family Dicroglossidae; genus Nanorana; species Nanorana parkeri. The sequence continues at coordinate 31,265 of NW_017309793.1, read as the reverse complement.
GCTATTCAAACAAGGTTGCATGGCAAACGTAATGGGGAATTATCAGGTAACATACCTGACCCAGCATACCATAAAAAAAAACAAAAAACAATTATAAAGTAGTTCAGTTTGTGTTATGCAAGCAAAAGTACATTTCCATGTAGGGCTCCTCTATGCACATGCACGTGATGGTAAACTGTGTACAGCTTCAAACACACACACACACACACAATAACTTTTCTATTTTTATCATTTTGATGGGGGAACCCCCACACAACATAAATAAGTCATACACTTTTTTTAAATCTGCTACATAAGGTCTGGGCTGTTAAATTTTTTTATTACACAACTATAAGAGCTTTCTAAACTGGGGGTACTTAATTGTACTACCTCTGCACACCACACTTACAAAGTGTATGTAGTTGGTTTTTCAATATACACTATGCCTATGTTACCAGATTGGAAGTCATAAGCCTGACCTTTTAATTATTCTGCATGCGGGATTAAACTGATAAAAGATACCCCCAAGTTTTTATAAGTTTCAGGTACCCCCATATTGCATTTTTACTGAGCAAAGAGGTTTAACAAACAGGAATTTAAAAGAAAATGACTAAAACATTTTTAAGATGAAACATTGCATATTAATATTTTGCTTTATCATTTTGAGCAAAGATGTAAATATTAAGGACTGTTTTCACATCTGAAAGCTTTGCCAGAGTTATTAATGCAGCTGAATATCTCATCAGCACTGACCCATCCTAGTGACCCATCACTCATCAGTGATCTCAGTTTAAAGATTCAGTAAGACAAACCCTGCACAGCAGAGCAAGCAACTCTGTTGTCTGGTTAGCCATCACATAGTGATCTGGAAATCATTTACCTTGTATTAAATGTTTATAAAAAAACACAAATCCTATAGTTTTCCTTTAATTAACCTTGTGATAATAGAAATATCACAGCTACATCAATAATTTATATTTAAAGGAACAGATTTCAGACTTTTCATTCTTATCCTTGCTTCATTACATGAAAGAATGAGGTTTGCATCCAGGTCAACAGTATAGCCTGGATCTGGGGGCATGTTTTTAAAAAAAAAAATCAGAAATAATAGCTCCTTATTTCTAGCCTGATAGGTTAATTTTAACTGAAACATGGATCACTTTTACCTGAAACAAAGATCAATAAGGTAACATGGCACATTAGCTACCATTTTTATTTCTATTTTTTTTGGCTATATGTTCTTCTTCAGTCTGATTCTAAATGTTATTTATGATACAACGCCTTTTAAAGCTGATACAAATCTTTTACTTCACCTCCTTAGAATTCCAGTGGTAATAACCAGCTAATTTAGGCATATGTTCACATCGACTAAGATTTTTAATGTGAAACCATGATTCCTTATTAGTAAATCTGTCATAAAATGTTATTTCTCCCAGAAAGCTGAAAGTCTAATGCTTAAAAGTGAATTTAATAAAGCTTCTCACTTATGTTGCTGGGATGTTCTGCTCTGAATAAATCAATTTTTGCTGGATTTTCAAACATGCGTATAATCAATAGAAAGTAAATGTCTGTGTTTATTCAGATTAGACCCTTAATATCTATACTCATAAAATGCATTTGGTATTATATATTTCCTCTCAGTCCATTGGCTTTTGCAGTGTATTTTCACTGTGCATACATTTTCTGTTATAAATCCAATTGCTCTAGGCAAATGTTGTCAGTGTCTTTTTTAATGTGCAGAAAAGGACAGAAGCATTTCAGCAACAGTACCGATATTTTCCAATGTGCACAGTAAAATGCACTTAACAAAACTGATAAAATTGCCCTGTTGATGAATCCTATCCTCTCTTTTCAGGGTCTATAGATGATTCACATCCCAAATTAGGTGCCGTTGGTTGGGCTCAAAGACACACAGGCTCCCTGCTTTGCTGCTGTGGCACACAGTGTTGTCATTGGCCTATCGTTTTTGCTCGAAGAGGCCGTGGGTCATCTCATTCCATAGATAAGTCACAGATCACATTGACAAAATTGATCATTTACACACAGAACTGGGTGTGTAAATGACCATTAAAAAGCTTTGTGTTATGTGTGGAGGGCTGCTTGAAAGTATAAAAATCTTATCTTGCAGCATGTCGTCCTCTGCACATATAGCCGAACTTCAAGGCACCGAAGGGAGTGTGAGATGCAACCTAAGTGGTGAAGTGCTCCGGTGGCATCCCCTGCCCCTCCTCACTATTGCCCATTCATAAATGTCTTTTTTTTAAAAAAGAATACAGGACAATCCGTGATTAGAGAAGGAGAAGAGGGGGGGGGGGGGATGTGAAATCATATCTAGTGCTCGAATCACATGCCTCACTCCCTGCAGTGACTGGAATCCAATCTCTAAATCAATATCTAAAAGCAATCTTTCTAGTCTTAATTAGTTTTTCTATCACAGAGAGGGGTGAACAAAAAATTCTCAGTCACTGGAATTATGTTTGTAAAACTGTGAAGTTCCTACGTTTGTGGTTGGAAAGTTTGCATGTAAATGTATAAGCGAATAAAACTTCCTAAAATATCACAAACTTACATCAAACTAAAATCAATGATATGTCTGCATTGTTTGTGCTACACCCTGCTCTTTGCATATTTTGCAGATCATGTTTATTCAACAGCATCCATTGCTGTGTAGCTACAAAGCATTGCAAAACTTAAATATGGTTTAGTAATTTTTTTGTAGTAAATGTTAAACTTTAGATCACCTAAACTATAGGCAATCACACCTATTGTGCCGCCCCAATGGGGCATAGAAGTTTATTTAGATAGAAGTTTTATATAGATTGTTTTCTCTATACCATTTTCCTATGAACGTTTTGTATATCTAGTTCACATGTTGCCATCTAGTGGCCTTTCGTGATATTGCACCTGTTTTTCCCTGATATCCCTGAGATCGATGACACAGTTCCTCTGTATGTAAGCCCCACCCTTCTTGTTGGTCAGTATTTCCTGTGTCATGGCCACAGCTAACAACCACATGCAATCAGGACACATGTACTCTGCATAGTACCGTAGGAACGGCATCATCTTTTGACCGCATAATACTGAAAACCATCCATCTGCTGTATCCTGTTGTCTAACGTACAGAATAAAGCAATCTATGTGGACGAACACGGTATTGGTGAGTTCAGCTATCTGACAATGAATGTCCTCAGTGATTTAATCTGCTTATACAGGCCAGGCATAGAGGTCTCACAAGGGATAAATCGCTATCACAACAATCGGAGTCAGAATACCTATGCTTGTGCAAACAGCTAGGGTATGTGCTTTTTCGCCTTATAATAATCCTAGCCTGGTAGCTTGAAAAATGTAGTTTCAGGTACAAATTATGTTCTAATTGAAAAATCCTAAATTATATTCCTAATTGCAATAGTACATTAGCAGTACATCTAAGCATGGCTGGGAGGGAGTGCATTCGTCGAATTGTGACTTACACTATAATTGCAGCCAACAATAGATAGCAAAGTCATCATATGACATGTATTTAGAGGTCACTTTGAAAAAGAGAATATCATTTTATGAACTTTGCTATGTTCTTTAATTGCAGAATTTCTTCCTTTTCTTAGCTTGTATCTGCAGCAATAAGCTTACTTAAAAGTACAAATATCATGGGCCACTGATTTCATTTACATAACTTTAAATTTAATTAGCTTTGCACTTTTTTGGCTCTCCTGGCACAAAAGTTTAATTTTATTCCCTATTTCTTATTACCTTCATGCATGCTAGGAATTAGATATTTCACTTCGATAATGGGAAGCTTCACATTTACTTTCTCTTAGTAGGTCTCCATCTTAAATCAAATGTATGTATTACATTTACATGTAAAACATATATTTAAAACTGGTGTGTGTATATATATGTGTGTGTGTGTGTGTATGATTTCGGTTTTCCTAAATCATTGGAATTTTTTGTAGGCTTTAAGGATTATGTAAAAAGTAAGCGTATAAAAAGTATTTGTGTTTTTTATCAGATACAGAAATCAACTCCATCGGGTCTATTCACTATACCGACCCCAAGTGAAGTGAGCCGAACACTGGTCGGCTATTCACTTCAGGTTGGTATGTACGTCGGCTTGCTTCACATGGCTGCGGGTCGGCCGAACATGCTATGCATGTTTTTTTTTTTCTTTATTCTGACACAGAGCGATGTCAGAATAGAAAAAAATATATACAGTATATTTTTTCCCATTGAAATGCATTGCTTAATAGCCCGCACAGCACCCCTTCGGTTCTACTGAACCGAAGGGGTCCTGGGGCCGAAGCTAGCTGAAGGATCGGCCCAAGCCAAGGCTAGATCCTTCGGCAGCTTCGTGAATAGACCCCTATGATTTAAGTTATGCAAGACGTGCATGCACCGAGTCAGAAATATAAAGCCTAATACACAGGCATCAGGATTTACTTGACTGTGTCATGTATAGGCCTGCAAGTTAGGCCAAGTAGTAAATGTTGACAGCGGATGGATTCTAAGTAGATGTAGCCAGTTTTCTAGGGAGAGAAAGATGAAAGCATTAACACACAAATACTCACATGTTTTTATAGGCTTTAGGTTAAAAAAATAGTTCAATTTTTATTTAAAGATAAAATATAATAGTATTGTTTTTAGTTTTTCATTTTTTAAATAGATGTTTCAGATTTTTTTAAAATGCATTCATTGTTTTATGAATAAACACTAAATACACATCATAGTAGAACCTTTCTACCTTCAGACTCACTCTGCCTGATTGAAACCTCAGAGAGTGCTGGATAAAAAGAAACTAGTCACTTCTCTGATTTATTCAACTGTATATATTTTCAGTTCAAACTATAGAGCTCTGTAACTAGTCTTTTTACAACAAAATAACTATGGAGGCAGAGAAAAGCATGGAAATACATAATATTAATATACAATGTTTATTAGTTACCTGATTTAAAATATGTTTAAAATGTTATCTTTAAGCCCTGATTTTAAAAAATACAGAAAATATATACAAATTATCTATTCATTCCATTTAAGTACAGATATAATTTCTAGCAGGTGAACAACTGATATTTAGAAGTGAGATTCTTTAGAGTTTGCAGCAACCTGTAATGCATTAATTCTTTTTCTCTGACACTAATCAATTTGTTTACTAACAGTACAATTGGATAAGCAGGTTGTAAACAAAATTTACAAAATGGATGTTACCATAAAAATCACAGAACAGCAATTACATCAGTCTCTGGAAATATACAACATTTAACAAATGACAAAGAGCAAATTCAAGACAGTCACATTACAAATACAAACAAGTCTTACAAAACATGACTCCGGTATCACTGTTTAAACATATATATTTTGCAACATTACATTATGCAAATACAGCATATTTTACAATTTGGAATACAATTATCAAAATTCTAAGCACCCTTTCTAAATATCCAGTTTATTTTTGACAACGACAGAAAAGGCCATCTGGCAGATTCTTCTCTTTCATCTTCTAATGCTTAAGCAATTCATTGATTTTGGGTGGCATGCATGCAAACAAACTGAAATGCCTAAGAGCAACAGTGAGGACCTTGAGGTCCTGTGGAAAATAAATGACAAATAATTAAGGAGATAGCAATGGTATAATATATAAGATCTATGAACATTACAAAATAAAATGTACAGTGTTTTTCTTTCTTACTTTCAACAGCATTGCCAGGCACAACATTTTAAGCATGGTTTGAGGATGATGATCATGATGATAATGATAGCAATAATGATTAAAAAAAAGCTGCAGCTTAAATCTTTGTACACTTTAAGAGATTATGACAATTCTTAGACTATTTATTATACAAAGTGTCTGCATCCAGAATGGTCCATACGGTACAGATTTTATTCCATAACACTGTAAACAATAAACAAAAACAAAAACTTTTAATATACACAGAAACATAATAATACTAATAACAATAATAATCCAAAATTGCTGGATTGACCAACTAATTAGTTAAAAATAAACCAACCAAAAAACAAAATAAAACACTGGGAGTCATTCTATTAAAAACATGTCCAAAAAAGTCCATAGAATATGAAATATAAAATCTATCGCTAGAAAAAAAAAAGATTTTTGACTAACCATAACATCCTTTTTTTGGACTCCATTGAGGGACACAGGAAGCTAGTAATTCTCAGGCAACTGTGTTATATGCAGCTCCCTTTAAGAGGTTAACAAGCAGTACATAGGGCAAACAAACACAGAGATGTTGGACCTGTGTCCTTCAATAGACTTCTATAAAAGATTTTATGGAAAGTACAAGAATCATATTTTTTATTTTATCGTCCATTGAGGGACACAGACATATAGTAATGTATAGACAATAAGGACATCTAAAAGCAATCTGAGGGGTGGGCACAAAAATCTTATTAGAATATCTGACTGTGGCTGGACAACTTGATGCCGTCTCTCTCTGTATGACCCCGAGGTCCCAGGTGTGACAAACTAGGGAGGCCGTGGGGCTAGCGGTGGGGCCAACCGCCCTCTCAACTTTCCGGGCATCTCTCCCTCATATCGCAAACCAACCCTGCATGGTGAGTAACGGAGGACTAGATATCCTCAGAGTAATTACATATGACATATTTGTCCCAGACTGGGTTACTTATATAAGTATGACATTGCATGAATTATAGATGTAGATGTATTAATTTTTGATGTGATAATAAATAAATAAAGATAATTTTCTTGCTGATAGATCCATCTTCAGTGGGTCCCCTGATGAAGCCAATGGCGAAACGCGTCGGGGCCTATTAAAAATAAGCCTAGGAAAATATTTTTTTATACGATCATGTTTCTTTATTTGATAAATATGTGATTAAGATCATGATATGTATGACCAATTGGATATTTAGAACTATATACTAGTGAATATACAAACATATTTTGGGATTTGGGATTTGTTTTATTTTGTTTTGATCTATGTGTAATGACTGGGTCGTTTTGTATGAATCTCAGCTGCGGAGTAGCTGAAGTCAGGGGAGTTCTGTGAGAGGGTACGGTTTCAGGGTCGAGCTCCAGGCGTCACTCTCCAATTTAACTGAGAGTTTGGAGCTCTACCATCATATGCCGCAGGTATTTAGTGTAGGCGTCACGTGCGTTGCCCCAGGTTATTACAGCATAACTGGGTGCACGTTTGGTGAGAGAGATCAAAACAATAAGTCAGTTCCAATGATCAGGTATCAAGCAGAAAAGATAGTAACAGTTCCCCTTTAAATGCTGAGACACAAGTCTATAAGCGGAAGTCCATTAAGCAATTCAGCACTCTCAATACAATGTCTCTACTGAGCTGCTAGCTAAGGACGAGCAGTCCTAGACTAGCAATACTTGCTGTTAGCTGTCCAACTAAGTGGGGATCCTCGGTTAGACGTCAGGGTAAGTGGGGGTCCTTGCGGCTCACAAAACTCCTGGCTCCGTTCCAGGGATCAGCTGGCGTTGCACTCGCAATAGTGGAACGCCATACTGATCTCTCTTCCGGCATTTTATGGGGACGGAGCGTGGGCGGAGCTACCTACGTCAGAGAGCCGATGCGTTCCACGCTGGAACGCATCGGCGGCTTACTTCCGCCTTGCGGTTGCGTTCCATCGAGGAGCGCAGCCGCGATCGTTACAGCACCCCCCTCCTAAGGGAAACCCTCCTGGGGTTCCCAAGTGGAGAAGGCTTGTTGGGGTACTGGAGGTGGAATCTCTTCACTAATGCAGGGGCATGTACATCCCGACCATCCTCCCAGGAGCCCACCTGGGGACCATAACCCTTCCATCGGATCTGATATTGTAGTCTGTTCCAACGTCTCCTGTTTACAATGTCTCTACTGAGCTGCTAGCTAAGGACGAGCAGTCCTAGACTAGCAATACTTGCTGTTAGCTGTCCAACTAAGTGGGGATCCTCGGTTAGACGTCCGGGTAAGTGGGGGTCCTTGCGGCTCACAAAACTCCTGGCTCCGTTCCAGGGATTAGCTGGCGTTGCACTCGCATTAGTGGAACGCCATACTGATCTCTCTTCCGGCATTTTATGGGGACGGAGCGTGGGCGGAGCTACCTACGTCAGAGAGCTGATGCGTTCCACGCTGGAACGCATCGGCGGCTTACTTCCGCCTTGCGGTTGCGTTCCATCGAGGAGCGCAGCCGCGATCGTTACATTATGAATGTAATAATTTTAATAGTATTTAAAACAAATACACTTTTATATTTTTAACATATCTCTCTTGGACGGTCATTTACACCCCTCCAGAAACCCTTATATCCCCCCCACTTTTTGTGAATATCTGAAGGTATCAATTCTTGACAAGGCTAGACAAAAATGTGGAGCAAATATGGAAATTGCTACAAGGAAAGGAACCAAGCTGGTGCACTCCAGAGCTGAGCAGGTAGTACCACTTAGTGGTGACTGTTATTTTTGAAAGAATGATGAACATCAGCACTGATGTGGAGGACAACAAGACAATCAACAAATGGAAAAAAAATAGACCAACAGCAAAAGTAGCAAACTAAAAAAATATGCTTGTAAGGTAAAGGCAGCACAGTAATCCTATTATAAGACAAAAATACAGCAGGGCCCACAAAGTGTGGTACATATAAATCAAAGAAAAAGAAGACTGGAAAAAATGTGGGAAATGTGAGGAGAGTGGGGAAGACAATGGACATGGGGAAAACAAGGGTTAGGAACTAGGGGGGAGGAAACCCAAATCCAACAGCAGTATTGGGTCTATGTATGAGCATGTAGCTGCACAGAATATAATGTTTAGAGTCACAGATGATTATGAAATGTTAATGAAAACAGTGTAGCTGATAATACAATGCCCCTTAATACAATAAAATCCAGTCAGCTCCCACATACAAGACATACATACCAAAAACTGATATGCAAATCCGTTCAGGTGTTGGTCATGGATTGCCTAGAAAATGTGTGTTTCTGAAAGATGTATTGAACCCTCTAGAGCCGAGTATCAAGAGTATGTATCCACAATGTTTTCCTTCTCAATAGTAGTTATTAGTATTGGTTTCATGACCTGCATCATGGTACATAGTTTGTGAACCTGTTGATTGTGGTTAGCAAAGTGTATTGCATCTGGATTTTTAGGATCCAGTTCCTACCCCTGTTGCTTGTGTGCTGTGTGCCATTATGCAACTGTATTGTTTTGGAATCTTTTTTTATAGGTGTTGATTGTTTTATCAATATACATCTGCAAGTACGGACATTTAAAAGAGAACTATGGGGTAACCTTTATATCCCATGGTTCTCTTTAGGGTCACGGAAGGACATATTCTAGCATCCTCACGTGACCCAAAGCTCAGTATATAGAGGGTTAAAGCTCGCTATATACTGAGATTGCCACAGCCGGGATGGATCCCGGCAAAACTGTCGAGATATACCAAGCTGGTTGAGAATCATAAATCAAATATGTCATACTTATCCCTGAGGTCAACCTGTATTAGGAGGTTCTGCAAGGCCTCATTTTTTAATACACCACTAGGGGTGGTAATTTTGATGATATACATTTAACTAGAGATGTTCTTTCAAATATGGCCAGATAGGGGGGTAAATCTTGGTGTGAATGCAATTGATGCAACTGATGTCATTGTGTTTCGGTTTAGGTGTAACAGCCCTTTGTTTCATCAGTTATATTGTATGATCTAAAATATGTTTGTGGTAGCTCCTGGCTTCAACTTTGTGATACATTGTCATGAGCTGATGTTCCTGGTCAATGGAGACAGAGCAGATTTGTATTACTCTAAGCAATTGTGAAATTGTACTGTAAGTTGTTCTTCATATTGCTGAGGTGTGCAATCACCAATGACCAACACTCCCACATCAAGGAATCGGATGCCTTTTTTAAAGATGTCAGAAATAAAAATGATACTATCGATCATAAAATTGAGAAAAGTGACATAGTCACTGATCCCCTCTCTGGGAACGGTCCAGATAATGAAAATGTAATCAATAAATCTTGACGAGATATTCCCATTTGAGAAGTGGGGGGAAAAGGGAAGATGTACCTTTTTATCTTCTAGAAAAGGGAAGATGTACCTTTCCTCCAGATACCCAACAAATAAATTTGCATAGCCCATTGCAGTGCCACTCATCTGAATGTAATACTGTTTTTCAAATCTAAAGTAGTTATTGTCTAAGACCAAAGCTAGGCCTTCCAAAAGTAATTGAGATGGAGTGTTTACTATGCAAGAGAAAATGTTCAATATTGTTTAGGTCAATGGGAATACAGGTGTACAGTGAAGAAATGTCTATAGTTAAAAGCATTCGGGAAGGTTCAAAGTTGTTGACAGTAGTAAGCTTATCAAGGAAATGCCTGGTATTCCATGTGTATGAGGGTAATGCCTGTACCAGCAGTTGTAAGATTTACTTGATAACCTTAGTAAGGGCTTGGGTGATTGAGCCGGTTCCAGAGACTCAATCAGTACGCCATATATTACGGGGTGTGTGGGTGTACTAGATACAGATATTTAGTCATATCATCAGTGATCCAAAGATTGTAATTAGCATTAGAGATCTAATTTGAGAGTTTGTTCTGTATGTTCTTAACAGGATATCCTCTAATCTTACTGTAACTTGAGTAATCTAACAAAACATTCAACATATCCTACTGTAATTCATATAGTCCAACAACTTCTTACCTGCTGGTTTGTTAACATTAGTCATCTTGTAGTGATGTTAATGAGGTAAGTTCCTCCTTGCTCAGATTAGAATACTATTACTTTTTATTCACTGCTTGATATGTGTGGTATTTGATGGACCTAATGGAGAGATAGGTGAAAAGTTGAGAAACAAAATCCAATTTTACGGCGCTCACCCAAAAAAAAGAGGGGGGAGAGGACGGGTGGACACAGGGCTGAAAGGTAAGGTGTGCAGCTTCTAGTGTAAGTGGACCGGGGTGTCCGGAAAGTGGTGTGTAAGGACAAAGAAAACAGTGGAAGAGGCTTTACAACCAAGGGAGGTGTTGTGTCAATGAACAGGAAAAAATGGCTGAAAACTGACGGTTTTGCCTGTTGTGATGGGTAGATGTCCACGGTGTCAGTTGTCGCTTTTTGGATGGTGTTGGTGTAATCCAGGACAAGAGAAGAAAAATGATACAGGTGAACCTCGAGCAATGTATTCAACAAGTGTAACAATGTAAAGATTCCCCAAGTGGTTGTGAGGTGTGGTCCGACCTGCGATCCACACCTGTGATCATTGGATCCACCTGCACACCCACTGTAATCAACCAGAATTCTCACAAAGGATCAGCCCACGTCTCCCACAGCATTGGAACCGCCCGAACACTTCCCTCATCAATTACATCACATCTCTCACAACCTCTTGCTGAGTCTCTACATTGTTACACTTGTTGAATACATTGCCCGAGGTTCATCTGTATCATTTTTATTCTCTTGTCCTGGATTACACCAACACCATCCTAAAAGCGACAACTGACACCATGAACATCTACCCATCACAACAGGCAAAACCGTCAGTTCCAGCCATTTTTTCCTGTCCATTGACACAACAACTCCCTTGGTTGTAGCGCTTCTTCCACTGTTTTATTTGTCCTTAATGTAGGGGTATGCACGTACTGTAAACACAATAGGTCCTTTAAATAGTGTCATAGAGACATGGGGTGGTTTGGTGCATTGGCTACCAGAGCTGAAGTGCTCCTTCAGTTTGAATCTTTACTCAAACTTGAAAGTCTCCAACTCAAATTGAAATTTGTCAAATGTTGGTGTGGGACAAAAATAACAGGCCTCTTGCTAATAGTTTTAGCTCACCCTCCCCCAGTATTCAGACATCTGCAGATATCACCCTGTTGACGTGACACATTTGGTTTTTAACTTTTATGCCAATTAATTTCTTTGTATGCCCTATGTTTGGCAAGATTATAACATCACTATGATGTCATGGAGGTGTTAGTATGGGTTCCACCAGGGTATTTATACTTGTTTGTTATATGTAGTTATTGTCAATATGTCACTTTGAGCAAGGGACCCAGTGAGGCCCCAAAACGTCGGTATGCTTTTGACTTGTGTGATGCTGTCTTCACAATACATTTGTGGTATGATTTATTTAAAATGCTGGTGATTTTGTATTCTCTCATTAGTTACAGGCAGAGGTCATCAACAGGCAAGAGAAACAGCAGAATGGCCAGGTTAATCCAGGTCAGCAACAGGCAAGGCAATAGGTAAGTATTATAGCTCTTTACACAGCACCAGCCACTTCCAGGGCTGACTTTGGGTCAGTGGACAAACCCAGCATTGTTTCAGGGAACTCTTGAAGTTCTAACTGATATACTGCTAGCACCATTGGATGTACTGGCAGAGATTCTGTGAATACCATTGGAAGTACTGGTATAGATTCTGAGAGCACGATCGGAGGTACTGGCAGAGATCCTGTGAGTGCCATTAGAAGTCCTGGCATGGATTCCAGAAGTCCTGACAGAAGGTCTGGAGGTCCTGGCAATAGTTCTGGTCCCGGTGGCACGGTAACACAGAGAGGGTAGAGTACTAAAGCTGTTTCTAAGGAAGGGGTGGAAGATCCACACTATATAAAAAGGAGGTAAAAGAAGTTACAATAATGAACAGAACCCACACTGCATAAGGAGGGAAAATTTCAGATGCAGGGATCCAGAAACAACATTTCGAGACCACAACAGAAAGAAGAAGAGGAGGGGAGGAGTTTTTAATTTCCTCTACTTTTCTTTGTTAAAATGTTACCTATTGGAATGTGGTACCCCATAAGACAACCTATCTTTCCAGTAATTAGAAAACACAAATTAAAATTAAAAACAAAAAGCTAACAATAACTTAAAAGAAAAAAATTCCAAAAAGGTTGATTGCCCAAAGAGCTGCAGTTTTGTCACCTTTCAATATCCTTTCCCTACAGTGGCTTCCAATACACTGACAATACATTTTTATAGTGAGGGGGCTAGCATATCTACCTTATTGGCCCTTCTAAGCCTGCTGGCCATAATTCAAAGACTACGCAGTTCATTATGGTTTAAAAAGAATTCTGCCAGGTGACAAAAATTCAACAGGAACCCAAACCTCTTGCCTAGTAGAAATTCATGAAAGGTCTGGCTATTCAAAGAGAAAAAGCAACCAGGCAGATTCCAGATCCCCTGTTCTTTTCAATTAGAGCTGTTTGTCAGTGACTGATGCATGAGAGACTGTGGATCAACATGGGGAAATTGTCAGTGTGTTTTTGTACTGTTGGATTCATCAATTAAAGTTTTTACTAAGGCGGAATTCTCGTGGAGTGCAGGTTTTTGTGGAACTTTCAACATAAAATGCAGCATGTTTGGTAGCCTGCACCTGAGATACAGCCATGCTGCAGGTTTATGCAGCATTACTGCAGTCCACGTGTGGGATGTGAGTGGTGTTTGTTCATTTTGGATTACAATTAGATTTTTGTGGCCCTCAGGCACTTTAATGATTTAAAATTGAACAAAGCCCCAGCTGTCTTCTAGTAGATGAAGGCTATTCCTCCATAAATAATTTTGCAGTTGATATGTTTAATGGCCCATTTTCTGTGATAACATGCTGCAATTGTTACTATATATTACTTACCAAAGAGCTACTTTTGTGGAATTAGGCATGGCCTTTAGTAGACATAATGTAGCCTGTTAAGAATGATTAGACTTAATTCGGCTTAATTCTGTTTCATTTAACTTTGACATACCTGCTTTAGACTGTATAACAACAAGGTAAATCACTGTTTACATCTTTGGAATTTAGAGCATTCCTGCTTTGTCCACTTTGTCCTGACTTTATTATATGGATATTAATACATTTATGGAATTCAACAAGGAAAACTAAGCTTATCCCATGGCAAGATAATATTTGAACAGCTAAAACACTAGTATTTAATATTCCTGAGCAGTTCGCAGTTGTGTACAGCAAGCTGAAAACTACCTAGATGTCAATAGTGTAATCTAAAGAGTAATTTAATGAGGCTAAAAATATGAGAACTGTGTTTATGCAAATGATTGTTTGGTAGCTATTCATTCAGGTTTTGTAAAGCAATGTGCTGATTTTTGCATCTTTTCTTCCTTTCCATCTTAGCTACCTGCCATAAGTTTTTGAACTTCTAAAATCTGATTATCATAGCACATCAAAATAGAACAACACATGGAAGCTATAAAAGATGAGTTAAATATATACTTGTAGATCTGCTATTAATGATATCAATATCAGACTTGAATTCTGCTTCTACTTTTCTGTTACAATAAATCCATCTCATATTACAGCTTTCCTTGAAATCTGATAAAATGTAAAATCGTTAACAATCATTTAATGGGGTCAGTGATCTGCTTCAACCTAGCATCTTGTTTAAAGCAAGCCTGGCCTCCAGTGGGCTTACTACTGAGACTCATCTGAGACTCCAGTGGGGTAGGCAGAGAATTCCATGAGGAACATGCTCATATTATCAGTGAATTTTACTGATGAAATGCCTCCAGCTGCATATGGGTACTGCTTAAAGCATTTATAGGCATCAAAATGAATAATACATTAGGCCTGGTCAAATGAAATTAACATCACGATTACCCTATATTCTTTGATCTTTGCTGTAAAAAAAAAAGTATCAACCTAAGCAATTTAAATGGCAAAAGCAATTTCAAATAATCTGAGTTAATGTTTTCCTGGCATATATTGCACAGTTATTTATAAAGATTATTTAAAAAAAACTGTAAATGTAACATTCATTCAAAAATAAAGATGAAACTATTTGTGTTTTTGTGTTGTTTTTGCAGTGTCAGTGATAGAGTTTCTCTTTATGGGTGACATCACAGAGCTTCTCATGGTACACTGAGGTCACCTGTTGCTCCTATTAATAGTATACCAAGAAGATTAGGTGAAGAGAAATGCATACATTCCCGTAGTTCTGACTAAGAAAACAGGGCTCCAGCTTGAAACTGGCCATAATCTGCGAGGCTCTGGGTACAGTTTATTGGCTTGTAATAGAAGTCTGTGTTTTTACATTACAAAACTGTCACTATGATGCCAAAACTGTAAATGCAATACAAACCAATGTTACTGTTTGCATTTCATTAATTATAAAATCCTAAAGCCTTATATCCCGGTCACACTTTTGCACACTCAGTCAGCCTGTTTCCTAGTTTTTATTGCTGTGAATGGGATTAACACCTGTTTGCTCAGTTAAATTACAGCATATATGTACAGAATACAAACGGCTGTAAGAAATCAGCTTCTGGACAGTTGGAAAACCTTTACAGTGAGAGTAATACTGATGAATGTCGAAATGTTTCTAAAATAAAGTATGTTCTTTGTGATTTATGATTTCATTTAATTTCAGCTGAATACATGGACTTTCCAGGTTGTTTGTGCTGTCAGCGTTCTCTTGATTTACCTTACATGTCAGTGAGGTTTTGCTGGAATAAGCAAACTTGGTTTATTTATTGAGATAAGCCTGAGTCTCAGACTGAGCTTTCTTTCCCACCCCCAATAATGCATCAGACAGGGATAGCTGTGCCCTTTTATCATTTTTCAAATTCCACACCATTTGTAATATGAATGAAAGGTCTTGAAGAGCAGATCTACGTTCACCTGTCTAGAATGTTTCTATATATTATTCTTGAAAAATGTCAGAAAGCCCTTACTGTGACTTACCATCTGTCTCTGTCACACAGCAAGACATCCTACAATAACCCCCAAACCCACTGGGAAGCTGTGAAAACGCAGAGAAACCAAAGAAACTTTTTTCAGTGCTTTCATACCAAATATGCAAAGGAAGTTGTAAGTGGTAGGTTCTGTAAAAAAAATAATAATAATAGTAATACACACACAGTCACTTTTACTGAAAAAGATTGCAACTTTTTTCACTCTGTACTGTATAATGCTGAAATCTTAGTAGGAACGCTTTTTATGGACCTATGCACTGTTAATTTGCATCTTCTTTGTAAACAAATGTGGGCTTAATTGAGGAAAAGAGCATCATTTCTATTTTAAGGGAATCTATAATGATTTCAGTGAATTCTATGTTTTAATTTTATACTTTTGTAACTGTTTATATCTTTATTTTTCTATGAATGCCAAACCAGAATCATTTAATGTAATACAATGTATAAACATTTAATTTAGTGTGTGCTCATGACATTGCTGAGCATTATGGGATTTCAAAGGAGAGCACAGCAGAAACTGTTTGCCTTCCCAGTCTCTCTCTGACTGAAACTTCCAATGGCCTATGAACAGACCAGTCAGGGTGGGAGAGAAAGGCAAGTTAAGACACTAATGTTGATGTCACACAGGTGATTCTCCTGCTGGTGACACAACAGAAAGGGCCATTTGTCATAATCAGTTATATACAGGGTCCATACAAATATGCAGACAGTGCTGGTCAATTGGTAACAGGCAGTACTGAGTACTTAATGTGAAACTTTATTTTTAAAAAAAATGCCAGAAGAGAGAATTAAACTTTGCACACCCTAGCTCTTGGGAACACCCTAGTGCTGGGAACAATGTAACTCTTAAAGCATTCAAAGCAGTTATATCAGAAGTGGCTGACTAATAAGAGAAAAGGAGAACTGGAAACCTAGAGGAAATGGCTGAGCATATGTTGGCATTGGCAAATGAAGCAATGAGGGACGGCTAGAGGAAGCTCTCATCTGCCATCACTGGAAAGGAAAAACCAGACAGTTAAATCTCCCATAATGAGCAAGTACTGTATACTGTACTGTGCATACTTGCACATTATTGGAAGAGCAGAGTAAATATAGATCCACTTTAGGATGCACCACATGCTAGGGTGTGCTGGTGCATTGTGTTGCCATTCATGCCATTCGACACACCACCCAGCAGGTGTACAATGGAAAAAAAATTATGCATGCAGTGCAATGCATAGATACTGTGGCTCACTTAATGTTAGTTTTAAAAAAGATTATATGCAAACAATGTATACATTTATATTATACATCAATTCAAAAAACAAACTTAAAACATTTTTATTGTTGTTTTACCAAACCCCCCCACCCCACCCCACCCCACCATGGCACTTTCTTCTACATTATCAAGGTAACCTCCCTGGCGGTATGATTTTTTTTTTTTTTCATTTAATTTTTCGGTCTATTTTTTTTTCGTCTTAGTCGTTTTTTTTAAATATCCTGCCGGTTCCTCCCCCCTGCGACGCGTTACTTTTGCAAGCGAAGGAACCCGGAAGCCGGAAGCCAGCATGGGCCGCAGAACACAGCGCTGCTCGAGGGACAAGGTAAGTAAATGCTATGCGGCTTTCCCAAGTGTAGCTCGGGGGTTACCGCTTATGGTATGGAAAAGTAACCCCGAGCTACACTCGGGAATACCGCCAGGGAGGTTAATATGCAAAAAGAAGGGCATCTAGCTGTCTGCCCTTTGTTTTTACATATGCTCAGGGCAATAATTTAATGAAGACTGAATAGCCTTAGTCCAGCTTATATTGTTATACGGCAATCTTAACATAGTCGTTTTTATATATAGCATTTTAATGATCTCTTAAGGGTCTATTCATTCAGCTGCCATAGGCAGCTGAGTGAATGACCGACCTGAAGTGAAGTGAGCCGAACACTGTTCGGCTATTCACTTCAGGCTGGTATGGCTGATTTCAGCCGTATATCGTCTGCAATCAGCCGTACATCGGCTTGCTTCGCTCAGCATGTTCGGCTGACCCGAAGTGCAGAAGGAGTTCGACTCAGCCGATCCAACATCTGGATCGGCTGAGCCGAACCTCCGGCAGGCTACTCACTGCTGTTCGGCCTATTCTTATAGACGCTGAGTGGCATTCGGCTCGGCTGTTCTGCTTGGTCCCTCAGAGGGACCGAGCAGAACAGAAAAATAGTTTAAAAAGTAAATAGAAAATGATTGTGCGGAGCTAGCAGTGACAGCTAGCTCCGCCCCACAGGTTTTCTATTGTCCGGCGGTTCTGCTGCCATAAAAAAAAAAGAAGAAAAAAAAAATCTGAACCGAAGGGGTCCTGGGGCCGAAGCTAGCCGAAGGATTGGCCGAAGCTACAGCTAGATCCTTCGGCAGCTTAGTGAATAGACCCCTTAGTCTCTCAGATCCATTTGGATTTAAATATAAGACTGTCAAGTGATAAAGTCCAATATATCTAATAAATGCTAAACCATATTTTATTTCTATATTTAATAACATCAAGACACAGTTTGTATAAAATGGACAATATGTATAATTGTGTGGGTTGTTTTTATTGCTTCCTTTCTTGTTTTATGTACTGGAGTCCTGTCCACAAACAAGTTGGCATATACAGGTGAAACTCGAATAATAGAATATCGTGCAAAAGTTCATTTATTTCACTAATGCAACTTAAAAGGTGAAACTAATATATGTGATGAATATGGCTTACAGCCCCAAATCCACAATCTCAGAAAATTAGAATAGAGTGGAACACTTGCACCTTTTCACAATAATCAGCTAATTAAGCCATAACACCTGCAAAGGGTTCCTGAGCCTTTAAATGGTCTCTCAGTCTGGTTCAGTAGGAATCACAATCATGGGAAAGACTGCTGACCTGACAGTTGTGCAGAAAACCATCATTGGCACCCTCCATATGGAGTGAAGGCCTCAAAAGGTAATTGCAAAAGAAGTTGG